>NW_022681457.1:68189157-68383294 GCF_009764315.1 Trachypithecus francoisi
ATCACCTGAGGTCAGTTCAAGACCAGCCTGGCCAACATGGAAACTCCATCTCTACTAAAAATACAAAAATTAGCCAGACATGGTGGCAGGTACCCATAATCCCAGCTACATGGAAGGCTGAGGCAGGAGAATCACTTGAACCCAGGAAGTGGAGGTTGCAGTGAACCGAGATCGTGCCACTGCATTCCAGCCTGAGTGGCAGAGTAAGACTCCATCTAAAATAAAAAATAAATAAATAAATAAATAAATAAATAAAATAAAAGTTATATAGCACTGTATTTTTTTTAGAGACATGATCTTGCTCTGTCACTCAGGTTGGAGTGCAGTGGCATGATCATAACCCATTGTAACCTCAGACTCCCAGTCTCAATAAATCCCCCTGCCTCACCCTCCTCAATAGCTGGGACTACAAGTATGCACGACCACACCTGGATAATTTTCAATTTTGTTTTTTTTTTTTTGTAGAGACAAGGTCTCACTATGTTGCCCAGGCTGGTCTCAAACTCCTGGCCTCTAGCGGTCATCCCACCTCGGCCTCCCAAAATGCTAGGATTCCAGGCGTGAGCCACCACACCTGGCCTGTATCCCTGACTATGTAACATACACAGTCAGGTGCTGCGTAACGACGTTTCAATCAGTGATGGACCACACATGCGACAATGCTCCATAAAATTACAATGAAGCCGAACAACTCCTATCACCTACTGATGCTGCAGTCATCATAATGTTGTAGCACAATTACTTTTTTTTTTTTTTAATTTAGGGTAGCCTAAGAGTACAGTGCTTATAAAGTCTACGGTAGTATACAGTACTGTCCTAGCCTTCACATTCACTCACCACTCACTCACTGACACCTGGAGCAACTTCCAGTCCTGCAAGCTCCATTCATGGTAAGTGTCCCATACAGGTGTACAACTTGTCATCTTTTATTTATTTATTTATTTTTCTGAGACGGAGTCTCACTCCGTCACCCAGGCTGGACTACAGTGGCATGATCTCTGCTCACGGCAACCTCCACCTCCCAGGTTCAAACGATCCTCCTGCCTCAGCCTCCCAAGTAGCTGGGATTACAGGCACACGACACCATGCCTGGCTAAATTTTGTGTTTTTAGTAGAGACGAGGTTTCACCATGCTGGCCAGGCTGGTCTCGAATTCCTGACCTCGTGATCCGCCCTCATCAGCCTCCCAGGGTGCTGGGATTAACACCGCCCCCGCCCCCCCAAAAAAACACAAAAAATGCCAGGCACAGTGGCTCACGCCTGTAATCCCAGCACCTTGGGAAGCTGAGGTGAGGGGGATCACCTGAGGTCAGTTCAAGACCAGCCTGGCCAACATGGAAACCCTGTCTCTACTAAAAATACAAAAATTAGCCAGGCATGGTGGCGCCATCATGCCTGTAAGCCACCATGTGTGAGCCACTGTGCCTGGCCCAAACTTCTTTGTATTTTTAGCAGAGACGCGATTTCACCATGTTGGCCAGGCTGGTTTCGAACTCCTGACCTCAAGTGATCTGCCCACCTCAGCCTCCCAAAGTGCTAGGATTACAGGCATGAATTAGGGCGCCTGGCCCATCTGTCATCTTTAATACCGTAGTTTTACTGTACCTTTTAAATGTTCAGATATGTTTATATACATGAATACTTACCATTGTGTTACAGTTGCCCACTGTGTTCAGTACAGTTAAATGCTGTGCATGCTTGTAGCTTATGAGCTACAGGCTACTTCATACAGCCTAGGGCTGGGGTGGGCTGTACCACTTAGGTTTGCATAAGTCACTCTATGATGCTCACACCCTGACGAAATTGCCTAGCCATGCATTTCTTAGAACTTAAGACCGTATGGATGACCATATAGAAAACCAGAGACTGGGCCAGGTGTGGTGGCTCACGCCTGTAATCCTAGCACTTTGGGAGGCCGAGGTGGGTGGATCACCTGAGGTCCAGAGCTGGAGACCAGCCTGGCCAACATGGTGAAACCCTGTCTCTACTAAAAATACACAAAATTAGCCGGGACTGGTGGTGGGCGCCTATAATCCCAGATACTCAGGAGGCTGAGGCAGGAGAATTACTTGAATCCAGGAGGCAGAGGTTGCAGAGATTGCACCATTGCACTCCAGCCTGGACAACAAGAGTGAAATTCTATCTCAAAAAAAAAAAAAAAAAAAAAAAAGGAACCAGAGAAGGTCATGAAAGGAGGGTGCTCATGCACAAATGCCTGATAGGAATGATTGCGAAAGACTCTCCAAAAACCACAACCTCGCACAAAGTCCGCTGCAACGTTACACAGAAAGTACTTTTGTACAGTAACTGCCTGTCCAACCTTGAACTGATGCCACCTTTGTTATCAAGTCTTGTAGCCAAGATAATTGATTCAAAACAATGTATGTAATCCTCCTCATTTTGCCTTTAAAAACTTCCCCTTGACTGGGCATGGTGGCTCACACCTGTAATGCCAGCACTTTGGGAGGCCGACCCAGGCAGACCCCTAGAGTGCAGGAGTTTGAGATCAGCCTGGGCAATGTGGTGAAACTCTGTCTCTAGAAAAAATACAGGCCGGGCGCGGTGGCTCAAGCCTGTAATCCCAGCACTTTGGGAGGCCGAGACGGGTGGATCACGAGGTCAGGAGATCGAGACCATCCTGGTCTACACGGTGAAACCCCATCTCTACTAAAAATACAAAAAACTAGCCGGGCGAGGTGGCGGGCGCCTGTAGTCCCAGCTACTCGGGAGGCTGAGGCAGGAGAATGGCGTAAACCCGGGAGGCGGAGCTTGCAGTGAGCTGAGATCTGGCCACTGCACTCCAGTCCGGACGACAGAGCAAGACTCCACCTCAAAAAAAAAAAAAAAAAAAATACAAAAATTAGCTGGGCATGGTGGTATGTGACTGTAGTTCCAGCCACTCGGGAGGCTGAGGTGGGAGGATGGCTTGAGGACGGGAAGCAGGGGTTGCAGTGAGCCGAGACTGCACCACTGCACTCCAGCCTAGGCAATGGAGCGAGACCTTGTCTCGAAATAATAATAATAATAATAATTACTGTTATTATTTAAAAATTTAAAACTTTGCTTTGCCTCAGTCTCCTCTGTTTTTTTGTTGTTGCTGTTGTTGTTGTTTTGTTTTTAAGAGATAGGGAGAGGCTGGGCGCAGTGGCTCATGCCTGTAGTCCCAACACTTTGGGAGGCTGAGACGGGCTGATCACAAGGTCAGGAGTTCAAGACCAGCCTGGCCAATATGGTGAAACCCCATCTCTACTAAAAATACAAATTAGCCAAGCATGGTGGCAGGCACCTGTATTCCCAGCTACTCGGGAGGCTGAGGCAGGAGAATCACTTGAACCCGGGAGGCGGAGGTTGCAGTGAGCCGAGATCATGCTACTGCACTCTAGCCTGGGCAACAGAGCAAGACTCCATCTCAAAAAAAAAAAAAAAAAAAAAGAGAGAGAGAGAGATAGGATTGGGCTGGGCACGGTGGCTCACGCCTGTAATCCCAGCATATTAGGAGGCTGAGGCAGGTGGACCACCTGAGGTCTGGAGTTTGAGACCAGCCCCGCCAACGTGGCAAAACCCCATCTCTACTGAAAATACAAAAATTAGCCAGGTGTGGTGGCACCTGCCTGTAGTCCCAGCTACTCGGGAGGCTGAGGCAGAAGAGTCACTTGAACCCGCGAGGCGGAGGTTGCAGTGAGTCGAGATCGAGCTACTGCACTCCAGCCTGGGTGACAGAATGAGACTCTTATCTCAAAAAAAAGAAAAGAAAAGATCCACAAAACTGGGCCGGGTGCAGTGGCTCACACCTGTAATCCCAGCACTTTGGGAGGTCAAGGTGGGTGGATCACCTGAGGTCAGGAGTTTGAGACTAGTCTGGCCAACATGGTGAAACCCCGTCTCTATTAAAAATATAAAAATTAGCTGGGCATGGTGGTGCATGCCTGTAGTCCCAGCTACTCAGGAGGCTGAGGCAGGAGAATCTCTTGAACCCAGAGGTGGAGGTTGCTGTGAGCCAAGATCGTGCCACTGCACTTCAGCCTCTGGCGACAGAGTGAGACTCTGTCTCAAAAAAAAAAAAAAAAAAAAGGGCGGGCATGGTGGCTCACGCCTGTAATCCCAGCACTTTGAGAGGCCGAGACGGGCAGATCCCGAGGTCACGAGATTGGGACCACCCTGGCAAACACAGTGAAACTCCGTCTCTGCTAAAAATATAAAAATTAGCTGGGCGTGGTGGCGGATGCCTGTAGTTCCAGCTACTCGGGAGGCTGAGGTAGGAGAATCGCTTGAACCTGGGAGGCGGAGCTTGCAGTGAGCCCAGATCAGGCCACTGCACTCCAGCCTGGGGGCCTGGGGGACAGAGCAACACTCTGTCTCAAAAAAAAAAAAAAAAGATCAACAAAACTAGCACACTGGTTTTCGATGAAATCAGTTAGCTCATTGAAAAGTTCAACAAAAGAGTAAGAAAAATAAAAAAGACAGAAGCTGTCAATTACTAAAATCAAGAATGCAGGAGGGAAAAACACTAACATGGTACACAAATTCTAACAAATCATAGGGGAATATTATGAACAGATTTAGGTCAACTAATTAGGCAATTTAGATGAAATGAACAAATCCTTAGACAGACACAAATTACCAAAACTGACTTAAAAACAAAATAGAAACACAGATAAAATTTTTGTACAATTATCCACTGAAATGTATTGAAAAATGAAAATGACATAGAATAAACAAAACAATTTTGAGAAAGGAGAACAAAGTTGCAAGGCATATAATGTGACTTTAAGACTCACTATTCACTTTGGGAGGCCAAGGTGGGTGGATGGCTTGAGCCCAGGAATTCCAGACCAGCCTGGGCAATGTGGTGAGACCGTGTCTCTCCAAAAAGCACAGACATTAGCTGGGCGTGGTGGCATGTGCCTGTAGTCCCAGCTACTTAGGAGGGTGAGTCCAGGAGCCTGAGACCGCAGTGAGCTGTGATTGCACCACTGCACTCCAGCTTGGGAAACAGAGTGAGAACCTGTCTCAAAAAAAGAAAAAAGAGGCTGGACGCAGTGGCTCTTGCCTATAATGCCAGCACTTTGGGAGGCTGAGGTGGGCAGATTACCTGAGGTCAGGAGTTCAAGACCAGCCTGACCAACATGGTGAAATCCCATCTCTACTAAAAATACAAAAAGTAGCAGGGCATGGTGGTGGGCACCTGTAATCCCAGCTACTCGGGAGGCTGAGGCAGGAGAATTGCTTGAACAGGAGGCAGAGGTTGCAGTGAGCCGTGATTGCGCCATTGCACTCCAGCCTGTGTGACAGAGAAAGACTCCGTCTTAAAAAAAAAAAAAAAAAGAGAGCGAGAGAGAAAGACTCACTATAAGCTATAGTAATCAGGAATATGCTATCAGGATAAGGACAGATAACATAAATCAAGGAATCAGAAGAATGATTAAGTCCAGATTTAAAACAACAAAAATGGTCAATTAATTTTTAACAAAACTGCCAGTATAAATCAATGAGGAGAAAAGACAGTCACTTCAACAAATGGGATGAAATAACTGGACATCTATAGAGTAAGAAAAGAACCTTGATCCTTAACTTGTACCACACACAAAAATTAACTAAAAATAACTAAAAATTAACTAGAAACAATGTATTAACTAATGAGACAAAAATTAACTAAAGTTAGGCCGGGTGCCGTGACTCACTCCTGTAATCCCAGCACTTTGGGAGGCCGAGGTGGGTGGATCACCTGAGGTCAGGAGTTCAAGAACAGCCTGGCCAACATGGTGAAACCCCGTCTCTACTAAAAATACAAAAATTGGCCGGGCGCGGTGGCTCAAGCCTGTAATCCCAGCACTTTGGGAGGCCGAGACGGGCGAATCACGAGGTCAGGAGATCGAGACCATCCTGGCTAATACGGTGAAACCCCGTCTCTACTTAAAAATACAAAAAACTAGCCGGGCGACGAGGCGGGCGCCTGTAGTCCCAGCTACTCGGGAGGCTGAGGCAGGAGAATGGCGAAAACCCGGGAGGCGGAGCTTGCAGTGAGCTGAGATCCGGCCACTGCACTCCAGTCTGGGTGGCAGAGCAAGACTCCGTCTCAAAAAAAAATAAAATAAAATAAAATAAAATAAAAATACAAAAATTAGCCGGGTGTGGTGGCAGGCGCCTGTAGTCCGAGATACTCAGGGGGCTGAGGCAGGAGAATCGCTTGAACCCGGGAGGTGGAGGTTGCAGTGAGCCGAGATCGTGCCACTGCACTCCAGCGTAGGTGACAAGAGTGAAATTCCATCTCAAAATAAATAAATAAATAAATAAAGTTAAAAAACTAAACTTAAATGCTAAAACTATAAACTTTCCACAATAAAACATAAAAGAAATCTTTGTGACAAATGTTTCTCATGAAGATTTCTTAAGCAAAGATTTAAGTAGGTCACAAAAGCACACAACATAACAGAAAAAATAACTGATAAAATGAATGTCATCCCAATTAGACTTTTTTCTTTTTTTTTTTTTTTTTGAGATGCAGTCTTGCTCAGTCACCGAGACTGGAGTGTGGTGGCCTGATCTCGGCTCACTGCAAGCTCCGCCTCCGGGGTTCATGCCATTCTCCTGTCTCAGCCTCCTGAGTAGCTGGGACTACAGGCGCCCGCCACTGTGCCCGGCTAATTTTTTTGTATTTTTAGTAGAGACGGGGTTTCACCATGTTAGCCAGAATGGTCTCAATCTCCTGACCTTGTGATCCACCCAACTCAGCCTCCCAAACTGCTGGGATTACAGGCGTGAGCCACCGCGCCCAGCCTGAAATTTCTTATAAAGGTAAGCATATTGGGCGGGGCAAAGTGACTGATGCCTGTAATCATACCATCTTGAGAGGCTGAGGTAGGAGGACTGCTTGAGCCCAGGAGTTTGAGACCAGCCTGGAGAATACAGTGAGACCCTGCCTCTAAAAAAAACAATAAAAAATTAGGCTGGGCGTGGTAGCTCATGCCTGTAATCCCAGCACTTTGGGAGGCTGAGGCAGGTGGATAACCTGAGGTCAGAAATTCAAGACCAGCCTGGGCAATATGGTGAAACCCTGCCTCTACTAAAAGTACAAAAAATTAGCCAGGCACAGGCCGGGCGCGGTGGCTCACGCCTATAATCCCAGCACTTTGGGAGGCCGAGGCGGGCAGATCACGAGGTCAGGAGATCGAGACCATCCTGGCTAACATGGTGAAACCCCATCTCTACTAAAAATACAAAAATTAGCCAGGCGTGGTAGTGCGCGCCTGTAATTCCAGCTACTCAAGAGGCTGAGACAGGAGAATCACTTGAACCAAGGAGTCAGAGGTTGCAGTGAGCTGAGATCGTGCCACACTGTACTCCAGCCTGGTGACAGGGCAAGACTCTGTCTCAAAAAAATAAATAAAAAATAATTAGTTAATTAAATTAAACTTAGCTAGGCGTAGTGGCACACACCCACAGTCCCAGCTACTGTAGAGACTGAGGCAGGAGGACTACTTGAGCCAAGTTGGAGGCTGCAGTGAGCTATGGTGGTGCCACTGCACTCCAGCCTCAGTGACAGAGAGAGACCCTGGCTCAAATAATAATAATAAATAAATAAATAAACTTAAATGTACACTTATATGACACAGGTATACTCCTGGGTATTGACCCAAAAGAAATAAAAACATCAAAGACTTTTCATACAATCTTTATTCATAATCAACCACACTGAAAACAACTCATGTGTCCATCAACAGGTGAACAGATCAGCAAACTCAGGTTCACAGTGGATTACAACCCAAAGAAACGAACTGCATGAAGAAAACACATGAATGAACCTAAAACATTATGTATACTAAGCAGAAGTAGCCAGACTTTTACAAAAAGTGTACTATACTTTTCTACCCAAATTTATCTATTTACTTATTTATTTATTTAGAGACAGAGTCTTACTCTGTCCCCCAGGCCGGAGTGCAGTGCCATGATCTCGACTCCCTGCAACCTCTGCCTCCCAGGTTCAAGCGAGTCTCCTGCCTCAGCCTCCCAAGTAGTTGGGACTAGAGGCATGCACCACCATGCCCAAATAATTTTTGTATTTTCAGTAGAGACAGGTTTCACCATGTTGGCCAGGCTGGTCTTGAACTCCTGACCTCAGGTGATCCACGCACCTCAGCCTCCTAAAGTACTGGAATTACAGGCGAGGGCCACCACGCCCAGCCTCCACCACGTTTTAGAGCAGGAAAAAGTAATTTAAGAAGCTTGAGGCCGGGCGCAGTGGCTCAAGCCTGTAATCCCAGCACTTTGGGAGGCCGAGACAGGCGGATCACGAGGTCAGGAGATCGCGACCATCCTGGCTAACACGGTGAAATCCCGTCTCTACTAAAAAATACAAAAAACTAGCTGGGCGAGGTGGCGGGCGCCTGTAGTCCCAGCTACTCAGGAGGCTGAGGCAGGAGAATGGTGTAAACCCGGGAGGCAGAGCTTGCAGTGAGCTGAGATCCGGCCACTGCACTCCAGCCTGGGCCACAGAGCGAGACTCCGTCTCAAAAAAAAAAAAAAAGAAGCTTGAGAGCGGATGAGTGGTCACTACCCAGCGCCAGGGGTGTGGCTGGGAGGGGTGATAGAAATCTCACAATTAGACTGTACCTTGATCATGGTGGCTACACAATGGGATATCTTTGTCTAAATTCACAGAAATGTACACTTTTAAAAAATTTTTGTATTTACTTATTTTTTGAGATGGAGTCTCGCTCTGTTGCCCAGGCTGGAGTGCAGTGGCACCATCTCGGGTCACTGCAACCTCTGCCTCCCAGGTTCAAGCGATCCTCCTGCCTCAGTCCCGTAGTAGCTGAGATTACAGGTGTGCGCCACCATGCCCAGCTAATTTTTGTATTTTTAGTAGACACAGGGTTTCACCATGTTGGCCAGGATGGTCCGAACTCCTGACCTCAGGTGATCCACTTGCCTTGGCCTTCCAAAGTGCTGGGATTACAGGTGTGAGCCACCCTTTTAAAACTGTACAGTTGGCCGGGCGCGGTGGCTCAAGCCTGTAATCCCAGCACTTTGGGAGGCCGAGACGGGCGGATCACGAGGTCAGGAGATCGAGACCATCCTGGCTAACATGGTGAAACCCCGTCTCTACTAAAAAATACAAAAAACTAGCTGGGCGAGGTGGCGGGCGCCTGTAGTCCCAGCTGCTCGGGAGGCTGAGGCAGGAGAATGGCGTGAACCGGGAGGCGGAGCTTGCAGTGAGCTGAGATCCGGCCACTGCACTCCAGTCCGGGCGACAGAGCGAGACACCGCCTCAAAAAAAAAAAAATAAATAAAAATAAAAAAATAAAACTGTACAGTTTAAAAGGAAGAATTATTTTACTGTGTGTAAATGACATCTTAATGAAGTTGATATTAAAAACACCAAGGCTGGCGGGCGCCTGTAGTCCCAGCTACTTGGGAGGCTGAGGCAGGAGAATGGCGTGAACCCAGGAGGCGGAGCTTGCAGTGAGCCGAGACTGTGTCACTGAACTCCAACCTGGGCAGCAGAGTGAGACTCTGTCTCAATAAAACAACAAAAACAAAAAACAAAAACACAAAAAAAACCACCAAGGCTAGTTGAGGTGGCTCATGCCTGTGTTCCTAACACTTTGGGAGGCTGAAGCAAGAGGATTGCTTGAGTCTAGGAGTTCCTACTGTGTGCAGCCACTGTGCAACCCTTCCTTGAGTTCCCAACTGGGAAACTTCCCAGTGAGGAATTTTATGTCCACAAAGGTTAAGTGACCCTGTCCCTACAAAAAATTTTTAAAAATTAGCCAGGAGGGCCGGGCGCGGTGGCTCAAGACTGTAATCCCAGCACTTTGGGAGGCCGAGACGGGCGGATCACGAGGTCAGGAGATCAAGACCATCCTGGCTAACACGGTGAAACTCCGTCTCTACTAAAAAATACAAAAAACTAGCTGGGCGAGGTGGCGGGCGCCTGTAGTCCCAGCTACTCAGGAGGCTGAGGCAGGAGAATGGTGTAAACCCGGGAGGCAGAGCTTGCAGTGAGCTGAGATCCGGCCACTGCACTCCAGCCTGGGCCACAGAGCGAGACTCCGTCTCAAAAAAAAAAAAAAAGAAGCTTGAGAGCGGATGAGTGGTCACTACCCAGGCGCCAGGGGTGTGGCTGGGAGGGGTGATAGAAATCTCACAATTAGACTGTACCTTGATCATGGTGGCTACACAATGGGATATCTTTGTCTAAATTCACAGAAATGTACACTTTTAAAAAATTTTTGTATTTACTTATTTTTTTGAGATGGAGTCTCGCTCTGTTGCCCAGGCTGGAGTGCAGTGGCACCATCTCGGGTCACTGCAACCTCTGCCTCCCAGGTTCAAGCGATCCTCCTGCCTCAGTCCCGTAGTAGCTGAGATTACAGGTGTGCGCCACCATGCCCAGCTAATTTTTGTATTTTTAGTAGACACAGGGTTTCACCATGTTGGCCAGGATGGTCCGAACTCCTGACCTCAGGTGATCCACTTGCCTTGGCCTTCCAAAGTGCTGGGATTACAGGTGTGAGCCACCCTTTTAAAACTGTACAGTTGGCCGGGCGCGGTGGCTCAAGCCTGTAATCCCAGCACTTTGGGAGGCCGAGACGGGCGGATCACGAGGTCAGGAGATCGAGACCATCCTGGCTAACATGGTGAAACCCCGTCTCTACTAAAAATACAAAAAACTAGCTGGGCGAGGTGGCGGGCGCCTGTAGTCCCAGCTGCTCGGGAGGCTGAGGCAGGAGAATGGCGTGAACCCGGGAGGCGGAGCTTGCAGTGAGCTGAGATCCGGCCACTGCACTCCAGTCCGGGCGACAGAGCGAGACACCGCCTCAAAAAAAAAAAAAATAAATAAAAAATAAAAAAAATAAAACTGTACAGTTTAAAAGGAAGAATTATTTTACTGTGTGTAAATGACATCTTAATGAAGTTGATATTAAAAACACCAAGGCTGGCGGGCGCCTGTAGTCCCAGCTACTTGGAGGCTGAGGCAGGAGAATGGCGTGAACCCAGGAGGCGGAGCTTGCAGTGAGCCGAGACTGTGTCACTGAACTCCACCTGGGCAGCAGAGTGAGACTCTGTCTCAATAAAACAACAAAAACAAAAAACAAAAACACAAAAAAAACCACCAAGGCTAGTTGAGGTGGCTCATGCCTGTGTTCCTAACACTTTGGGAGGCTGAAGCAAGAGGATTGCTTGAGTCTAGGAGTTCCTACTGTGTGCAGCCACTGTGCCAACCCTTCCTTGAGTTCCCAACTGGGAAACTTCCCAGTGAGGAATTTTATGTCCACAAAGGTTAAGTGACCCTGTCCCTACAAAAAATTTTTAAAAATTAGCCAGGAGGGCCGGCGCGGTGGCTCAAGACTGTAATCCCAGCACTTTGGGAGGCCGAGACGGGCGGATCACGAGGTCAGGAGATCAAGACCATCCTGGCTAACACGGTGAAACTCCGTCTCTACTAAAAAATACAAAAAACTAGCTGGGCGAAGTGGCGAGCGCCTGTAGTCCCAGCTACTTGGGAGGCTGAGGCAGGAGAATGGCATAAACCCGGAAGGCAGAGCTTGCAGTGAGCTGAGATCCGGCCACTGCATTCCAGCCTGGGCGACAGAGTGAGACTCTGTCTCAAAAAAAAAAAAAAAAAAAAAAAATTAGCCAGGAATGGTGGTGCGTGCCTGCAGTCCAGCTCCTTTGGAGGCTGAGTCAGGAGGATTGCTTGAGCCTTGGAAGTCGAGGCTTCAGTGAGCTGGGATCATGCCACTGCACTCCAGCCTGGGTGTGATAGAGCAAGATGTTGTCTTTGAAAAATATATAAAAAGTGGCCGGCTGCAGTGGCTCACAACTGTAATCCCTGCACTTTGGGAGGCTGAGGTGGGTGGATCACCTGAGGTCTGGAGTTCAAGACCAGCCTGACCAATATGCTGAAACCCTGTTTCTACTAAAAATACAAAAATTAACCAGGCGTGGTGCACACAAATATAATCCCAACTACTCGGGAGGATGAGACAGGAGAATCACTTGAACCCGGGAAGTGGAGGTTGCAGTGAGCCAAGATTGCGCCCCTGCATTCTAGCCTGGGTTATACAGCGAGACTCTCTGGAAAAAAAAAAAAAAAAAGGCTGGTGCAGTGGCTCACGTCTGTAATCCCAGCACTTTGGGAGGCCAAGGCGGGCGGATCACGGGGTCAGGAGATGGAGACCATCCTGGCTAACATGGTGAAATCCCATCTCTACTAAAAATACAAAAAATTAGCCAGGTGCGGTGGCGGGTGCCTATATTCCCAGCTACTGGGGAGGCTGAGGCAGGAGAATGGTGTGAACCCGGGAGGCGGATCTTGCAGTGAGCGGAGATCGCATCACTGCACTCCAGCCTGGGCGACAGAGCAAGACTCCATCTCAAAAAAAAAAAAAAAAAAGAGAGATACACACACACACACACACCACACACACACACATATGTATAAAGTAATAAATGAAAGCAAACCAAATGTAATTTCCAGAGGCTAAGATCCCAAGGAGAGGAATCACATTCACTTGGGTCCACCATCTACTTGATGTGCGTGCGACCTTGAACCAAGTCACTCAACCTTCGTTGCCATGAAATTTCTCATTGGGAAATCATGCAGAGAGGATCTCCTTCAGAAGGTTGTATCGGGGATTGAAGGAATAGTTAGCGCAGTGGCTCCACACAGAAGGAGCTCAGGGAATGTTGCTGGGACTCAGGTTCCTAAGCCATGAACAGGGTACAGTGGGTGGTGGGTGCTACCATTTATGCAAGGAGGGGAAGAAACTACCCGTGCATATGTGCAGAGGTCCACAGGGGATTTTCTGAAAGATACACATGAAATGAAGACCAGGGAAACAGCAGTACTCTGCCAGTAAAGAGGAGAGATGTATATGTACATATATGTGCATATACATATATACACGTTTATTTATAAATGACAAACATACAAAAAAATACAGTATAAATCTCCGTTTGTTATATATTTAAATTTTCTGTAGTGATCAGGCTGTTGCTATATTATCAAGGCTGGTCTCATACACCTGGCCTCAAGCAATGCTCTGACATCAGCCTTCCAAAGTGCTGGGATTACAGGCCTGAGGCATCGCGCCCAGCTCCAAATCTCCATTTTCGGCAAACCATTTGAGAATAAGTCGCAAACACGAGGCACCTCCAAATATCTAACTATGTTTTCCACAAACAGGGACAGGTTCCCACATGTACAGTCAGGCACGTTGAAAATCGGTACATTGGCCGGGCGCGGTGGCTCAAGCCTGTAATCCCAGCACTTTGGGAGGCCGAGACGGGCGGATCACGAGGTCAGGAGATCGAGACCATCCTGGCTAACACGGTGAAACCCCGTTTCTACTAAAAAAATACAAAAAAACTAGCCGGGCGAGGTGGCAGGCGCCTGTAGTCCCAGCCACTCGGGAGGCTGAGGCAGGAAAATGGTGTAAACCCGGGAGGCGGAGCTTGCAGTGAGCTGAGATCCGGCCACTGCACTCCTGCCCGGGCGACAGAGCGAGACTCCGTCTAAAAAAAAAAAAAAAGAAAATCGGTACATTAACACGGCTGGATCGCTACCATCTAATCCGAAGACCCAACCACATTCACCACTTGTGCCAATAATATGCTCATTTCACTGTATGTTTTGAAATGTGTACCACACGCATATGTTATCTTTACGAAAAAAAAAAATTGTATTTTGAAACCACTCGACACAGCCAAATGAAATAAGAGCGAACTCATTCATGCAGGAGCCCGGGAGGACTAGGAGAATCCGGCCTCTCCCAGGCCTCCTCACCTGAGCGGGGCTCCCTCCTGACCGCCGCCCACCCACTCCAGGGCCGGACACGGGAAGGGACCGCCCAGCCCGAGGGTCGCAGGGGCAGAAAACCCCGGGTCCTGAACGCGCCTGGGCCCTGCAGCGAACCTGGCGTCCCCACTCGACTCCAGGATCAGATTCAGGCCAGGCCAAGAACCACCCCAGCTTCCTGCGTCCGCCTGGGTCCAGGATGCAATGCCGGCGGCGGCCGCCAAGGAGTCGGAGGCTCGAGGCCCAAGTCCCGGCGCGCTCATCAAGGCGTGGCTCCGGATGAAGGTTCCGGAACAGCCGGCCCCGAGCACCCACGTGCAGCTTCCGATTGCAGCCCTGGGCTGGCTTCACTGTCCGCACCTGAGACCCGCGGCCGCTGCAGGGTGCTTCGCCGAGGGTGCGGGCTGGGGGCGCACAGTGCGCCCAGCCTCTCCCCCTCCTCGCCATTAAGTGGAGCCCAGCGACGCCCTGAACCCTGAAAGCCAAACTGGGCCCCGGGCTGCACTTGGGATCTGCTTCCCCGCCTGTCACAGTAACCAGGGCTAGGGCCGGGGTCGGGACCGTGGGGGATAGTGGAGGGCGCATGGGAATGGGGCTCGCTGCGCCACGGAAACCCCGCGCTGCCCTTCGAGACCTCCCCGCTGCTCCGCAGAGCCGGGGCCGCTGCCATCGCGTCTGCCCCGAGGGTGCGCAGGCGAGTACTTGTCGCGACTGCGGAACAGCAGGAGCCGTGAGACGCTGGTCGGGCTTCCCAGCCCCACCCAGGACGTCTCTGGGGGCGGGAGGCCAGGAGAGAAGAGGGTGAGATGAGCTGCTGGGGGATATGGGACCCAGGGACATTATAACACACTTTCCACGCGTAGGATTGGGGCTCACGAATGACCAGAAAGGTGGGACTCATTCGCCCCCTTTGTAGATGCACCCATGTTGGCGCCCCTTAGATCTGCAGTGGGGGCACCAGGACCTGTGGTGAGCGCCTCCGAGTACCGAACGCCAGCAGATCCGCCCGACCACATTTCGGCCTGGCTTGCTTTGCACAAATGCTGCGTCAGCACACGCCCCAGACCCACTCTTTCCCAGATCGCGACCCATGCCTTCGCAGAAAGTGTCCTAAGCACAGTCAGGTTCAAAGCCCGCCCCCGGCTCGGATTCGCTGTGTAACTCCGAGTCACTGTTCACACTTCTCTGGGCCTCAGTTTGCTCATCTCAGCAAATGGGATACAGACACAGTCACGCTGCGTACTAACGCTTTATTTGCCACCGGCCCGGGGCCCGCCTGGGCTCCTGCTCAGAAGATCTTCACGGAGTCCAGCAGCACGTCCCCGCCCACCTCCACCAGGCGCACGCGCGCCAGCGGCAGGCGGTGGCGGAAGTGGTGGTACTCGGCATCCCCAACCACGGCCTGCAGGGGAGGGTCGGTGGTGAGGATTCCGGAGGCCCATGCTGGGTGGCCCTGGGGAAATCACTCATCCCTTCTGGGCCTCAGTTTCCCCACTGGGAAAATGGGCCTATTGTTCATTCTTTTTTTTTTTTTTTGAGACGGAGTCTCGCTCTGTCGCCCGGGCTGGAGTGCAGTGGCTAGTTCTCAGCTCACTGCAAGCTCCGCCTCCCGGGTTTACGCCATTCTCCTGCCTCAGTCTCCGAGTAGCTGGGACTACAGGCGCCCGCCACCTCGCCCGGCTAGTTTTTTGTAGTTTTTAGTAGAGATGGGGTTTCACAGTGTTAGCCAGGGTGGTCTCGATCTCCTGACCTCGTGATCCGCCCGTCTCGGCCTCCAAAAGTGCTGGGATTACAAGCTTGAGCCACTGCGCCCGGCCTGTTCATTCTAACTCTTGCGTGAGGATCAAACGAGTTTACTGGGTGGCGCAGTAAAAAGCGGCTTTTTTAGTCTTGGTAAGGGATATTCTTATTTCCGAGAGCATTACCCGCTATTAAAGCGCAGAGGAGGGAAGTGAATTTGCATAAGGTCTGGGTGGCGGAGGATCTGCCGCCACCTCCACCCCCCAAACCTTGCTAGGACGAGTTCCTGGGCGCTGTCTCCAGACCATCCCTCCCCATGCCTCAAACCCCGGACGGGCCTCAGGAAGGAATGAACTGGGAATAGGGTCTGGGATGGCGAGTCATGGCCACGCCTTCCCGCTAGGACGCCCACCCCTTGGACACTGGGCTGGTGCTCCCCGCCTCCTGACCCTGCTGTCTCTCTGACCCAAGTGGGAGTTGTTTAGGCGAGAGAGAGGGTCGAAGGACACCCTTCTCTGCCTTGGCCACGCCTTCCCTACACCCCTCACCCCGCCCCAACCTCCCTGCCTTCCACCAATAGCCTGGCTGTGCCCAACCCTCTGCTCCAGGGACCTAGGTCTTGGCGTCCACGCCCCTGTCTCAGAGACGCACCTTGAAGCCGTCGTCGGACGCGATGATGAGCACCTCGAAGGGCTGCCCGCGCTGGAAAGGAACCCCAGGCCCGCGCTCCTCGCGGCCCCAGGAGCCTTGCTCCTTGCTGTTGAAGACCACCTCCGACGTATCCAGCCGGGGGTTGAAATGCAGGGCGGCATCGGAGCCCTGCTCTTCCCCGCACAGCAGGTTTACGTGGAACCTGGAAGTGGGGGATGGTGGCCGTCAGGGCTCAGAAACCACCCAGACCAAGAAATGTTGAGGGTGAGGAATACTGATGTCTACAATTCACTTCGAATAAATAAGTAAATGAAATGTTGGCTGGGTGCAGTGGCTCATCCGGTAATCCCAGCACTCTGGGAGGTGGAGAAGGGAGGATCGCTTGGACCCAGAAGTTAAAGACCAGCCTGGGCAACACGGCAAGATCCCATCTTACAAAAAAATGAACGAACAAACAAAAAATAAACCACCCAGACCAAAGTCCTTCAAAGGGCTTATGGGCTGGGACTCCCCATTCCCAGAGCACCCCCAAATTAACAGGGACCTGAAGACAGGCACACACAGCAGAAGGAGAGGTGGCTAATGACCAGGGAGCTTAGATTCCCAAGGCAGCCAAAATGTCATGAGGCCCTTGGCAGAAATCTGCCCAGACCAAACTCACTATGCTTAGGGCAGGGTGCCCGCATTTCCAAAGAGCCTGGGAGCTGCCCAGGAGGTCTGGGTGATGGCCAGGGCGCTCCTGATGCCCAGGGAACCCTCAGGTTCTACAGGACAAAGAAGAATACCAGGAAGCCCAGTATTTCCAGGGTACCCCAGAATCCAGAAGGCCCAAAGTTCCTTAGCCAGGAAGTCAAAGGATGGCTTGGCAAGGACTCCCAGGGTCCAGGGTGTCTCCAGGACTTGGAGTATTTCCAGAGTTCCCTGGGACTCAGACATGGAAGTCATAGGACTATATCTAGGAACCCTGAGATTACCCAGGAACCTCAAATTCTTAGGGAAACTTAGGGACTCCAGCCACAAAGGCATGGGGCAAATAAGTGAATACATCAGATTTGAGGTCAGAAATGGCCTCGGACTCCTAGCCTGGTGGATACAGATGGCCTAGGGCCTCTAGTTCTGGACTGCAAAAATTGGGGGTCAGCTGAGTCTGGAGACCTGTACCGTTTACCCCTAGGGCCTGGGGTCTCACCTGCTGGCGTTAGGAGGAACCAAGCCACGAATTCTCAGCACCGTGCCAGGGCGGATGCCCTCGGGCAGCGAGGACTTGTGAGGGATGTTCTGCAAGAATGGAGTGCGGGGGCCACTGTGAGCCGGTGAGACCGAGGAGGGAGGCAGAAGGTGGGTCACCCCTCAGAGGAGCTGACCAGGACTGAGACTGGCAGAAATCAGTGGAAGAGAAAAGGGTGGCAGAGAGGCAGGAAAGAGACCAGAAACAGACAGAGAAACAGACAGAGAAACAGATGGGGAGAGCGACAAAGAAAAACAGAAAAATCCTCAAAGAGGGACCCAGAGGAAGCCACAAAGAGGTAGAGGGGACAATCGGGAAGGGTGGTCACCCAGAGGCCACAGCCCAGGCCCATCCATGGCACACCCATTGCCCACTTGCTCCTTTGAAAGAGGAGCCCCCAGCCCCCTCCCTACTCGGCCCCGCCCTGGGCCCCTGGAGCACTCACGGCCATGGCTGGGACAGGGTCAGGCAGCCGTGGTGCTGGGGACTGCTGGGGACCTTAAATAAAAGCAGGGCGGGGCTGGCCCTGATGACTCACCCCACCCCTTCCCACCCACCACCCACACCTGGCACAGACCCTGGCCCTGGGGCAAGCCTGGCGAAGCGGGAGTGGCACCTCTTCTTGGGGGCCCCGATCCCCTCCATCACCCAGGGCCTGGGTGCACTGCCCCTCCCAGGAGCTGATAATAAGAGGGACCGTTTAACAATAATAAACTCAGAGCAGAGAAGGCTCCTCGTGCCACCGCCCCCCAACCCTGCCTTCCCACTGCCTGGCACACAGGGGAGTCTCTCATGCTCATTTTATACACAGACATGTTGGGTCCTGAGAAGCCAAGCCCAGCGGGAACTCTAGACCCTTCTCTCCAGCTAAGAACCTCCTGCCTGGACTGGAAATGTCTGCGCTCAAATCCCTGCTTCTATGTCTGTAAAGCAACAGCAGCCACAACCACAGAGATAGTGCCAGACAGGGCGACTTCACGGGGTCGAGGGGCGGCCTGGGCGGCTCAGTGCTGCATCCCTGGGTCCTAGAGTGTGCCCGGTTCATGGGAAGTCCTCAGTCAGGAGGGGTGAAAGGAGGGGATCTACTAGGACTACGCTTGTCATTTCCTAGGCCCCTGGGCTGCCCAGGATATGCAGGAAATCACTAATTGGGACCCCATCATTCCAACAGGGGGCAGCATGGGTCGCCCCCATTGTACAGAGGAGGAGGCTGAGGCTGGGATGGGGAAGTGATTTACCACAAGCCGCGCAGGACCCACTGCCCCGACCTCTGCCTATCCTCACCTCTGGGCACGCCTCTCCTGTGGGTTCTGTCTCTGGGGCTGGCTGTCTCACTCTGTCCATCTCTGCCTGTAACTGTGTCTACCGCGTATTCCTGTCCCACTTCTCTCCTTCAGGTCTCTCTTGTGCCTCCTTCCAAGACTGTTACCATCTTCCCACGAATTTTGCAGGTCAGGATGAGGCGGGTTTCAGGGTAGTGGGTGGCCTAGCACCCCATCACTACCCAGACCCAAAACAGAGCAAAATGAGGACTCTCCCACCAGCCCCAGTATAGCCTGCTCGGGCCAAGACTCTAGAAGAGAATCCAGGGTTGGGGAAGTAGACTGGGGGAGGCGGGGGTGGGGGTGGGGGTGGGGGGGCCAGACTGAAATCTGTTTCCAAAAGGCAGGGGTGGTGTGGGAGCTGAACAGAAACCACTCCTGGCTGGGCGTGGTGGCTCACGCCTATAATCCTAGCACTTTGGGAGGCCAAGATAGGTGGATTACTTGAGGTCAGGAGTTTAAGACCAGCCTGGCCAACATGGTGAAACCCCTTCTCTACAAAAAAAAAATACAAAAAATTGGCCGGACATATAGACGGACACCTGTAATCCCAGCTACCCGGGAAGCTGAGGCAGGAGAATTGCTCTAGCTGGGGAGGCAGAGGTTGCAGTGAGCCGAGACCACACCACTGCACTCCAGCCTGGGCAACAGAGCTAGACTTTGCCTCAAAAAATAAAAATAAACCACTCCTAGCAATGCAGCAGCCCTCCTGGACCTTTTCCACCTCCCACCCCGGCCCCTGCCCCACCCAGCAGGCTGCTGAGAGGCCTGGGCAGAGGCAGGCTGGCAGTGGAAAGTTTGGGTGGAGACACCAGACCCAGAACCATCCTCCACCCTCTGTGTCCCAGGCTCCCAGCCTCTTGCTCCTCCCCACACACTCCAAGGCACCAAGCTGGGGGACCAGTTCCTAGGCACATGAACTCAGAGAGGGAGGCTGGCAGCTGCATTTCAGTGGGGTCTGCAAGCACCCCCATTCTGCAGAGGACAAAACTAAGGCTGAGCCGGGCGCGGTGGCTTACTCCTGTAATCCCAGCACTTTGGGAGGCCGAGGCAGGTGAATCACGAGGTCAGGAGATCGAGACCATCCTGGGTTAACATGGTGAAACCCTATCTCTACTAAAACATAAAAAAATTAGCTGAGCGTGGTGGCGGGCGCCTGTAGTCCCAGCTACTCGGGAGGCTGAGGCAGGAGAATGGCGTGAACTCGGGAGGCGGAGCTTGCAGTGAGCTGAGATCGCGCCACTGCACTCCAGCCTGGGCGACAGAGCGAGACTCCGCCTCAAAAAAACAAACAAAATTAAGGTTTAGACAGCGACAGCTTCTCAGCCAAGGAAGCGGCCAGGCCCTGGGCTCCAGAGGGGTCTCTGTGCCAAGGACACATCATGGGCACAGACAGAGAGGACAACAGGGTGTCCGGTGATCACATCACCAGCCCAGCTCAGTTAGTTCCCGAGAACGTTCCCTTGAATGGCAGACTCCATCATTCTAACGTTATCCATTATTCTAAAGAAGACGCTCCTCACATTACTGATGCCTCATCTGTGTACCATGCTTCCCAGGAACTCAGTTTTTCAGTGATTGCTTCACTGTGGCTGGATGTAACTTCACATGTAGCCAACGTGCTGCAAGTCCCAACATGCCTTTGCTGACTGGCCAAGTGTTTGCATTCACTTTGTTATCAGCCTGAAGTCCTGACTCCTTTCTGGTAACAGGTCTGCATCCTTGATTGCATCCTTGATGGTTTTTTTCTTTCTGTTTTTCTTTTTTGAGACAGAGTCTTGCTCTGTCGCCAGGCTGGAGTGCAATGGCACGATTTCTACTCATGGCAACCTCCGCTTCCCAAGTTCAAGTGATTCTCCTGCCTCAGACTCCCGAGTAGCTGAGATTACAAGCATGCACCACCACTCATGGCTGATTTTTGTATTTTTAGTAGAGACAGGGTTTCACCGTGTTGGCTGGGCTAGTCTTGAACTCCTGACCTCAAGTGATCCACCCACCTCAGCCTCCCAAATTGCTGGGATTACAGGCATGAGCCACCGTACCCAACCCTTGATGGGTTCTTATTCAATTGTGTTATCTTTCTCATTAGTTTTGTAGTACTTTTTTTTTTTTTTTTTAGACAGGGTCTTGCTCTGTCTCTCTGTGATCATGGCTCACTGCAGCCTTGGTCTCCTAGGTTTGGGAATCCTCCTGCCTCTGCAGTAGCTTGAACTACAGGTGCACGCCACCACGCCGAGCTTGGTTTTTTTTTTTTCCTCTAGAGAGGGGGACTCACTACGTTGCCCAGACTGGTCTCAAACTCCTGGGCTCAAGCAATCCTCCCACCTTGGTCTCCTAAAATGTTGAGATTACAGGTCTGGCCACGGTAATATTTGTGTGCGTCTTTTTTCAGTTTTAAATAACTGATGTATTTATTTCCCAATTGTTATTTCATTGAGATATTTTTCCCATTAAATTAAAGGTTCAGATTTTGTTGTTGTTGTTGTTGTTGTTGTTTAGAGACAGGATCTTACTCCGTCACCCAGGCTGGAGTGCAGTGGTACGATCTCAACTTATAGCAACCTCTGCCTCCCAGATTCAAGTGATCCTCCCACCTCATCCTCCTGAGTAGCTGGGACTTCAGGAGTGTGCCACCACACCTGCCTAATTTTTGTATCATTTTGTACAGATGGGGTTTCGCCATGTTGCCCAGGCTGTTCTCAAATTCCTGGACTCAAGTGATCCACCTGCCTTGGCCTCCCAAAGTGCTGGGATTACAGGTGTGAGCCCCTGCTCAAGATTCGGATTTTAATGGAATAGTTCAATGAGTTTTGACACATATAGTCACCTGTGTAACCACCTCCCTGATCAAGTTTCCTGGTGCCCCTGGAAACACTCACTGCTCCTTCTGCCACGGGAAGCCACTGTCACTCCTGAGCAGTTAGTAGCCACAAAGTTTCCTCTGATCCATTGTGGTGGCATGTGCCTGTAGTCCCAGCTACTCGGGAGGCTAAAGCAGGAGGATCACCTGAGCCCTGGAGGTCAAGGTTGCAGTGAGCTAAGATCATACCACTGCACTCCAGCCTGGGCAGCAGAGTGAGACCCTGTTTAAGAGTCAGGCCGGGCGCAGTGGCTCACACCTGTAATCCCAGAACTTTGGGAGGCCAAAGCAGGCGGATCATCTGAGGTCAGGAGTTTGAGACCAGCCTGGCCGATGCGACAGCCTGGAGCGTGCCTGTCATCCAGCTACTTGGGAGACTGAGGCAAGAGAATCACTTGAACCTGGGAGGCAGAGGCTGTACTGAGCTAAGATTGCCCCTCTGGACTCGAGCCTGGACGACAGAGCAAGACTCAGTCTCAAAAAAAAAAAAAAAAAAAATCATTTGGTGTGAAAATGAGAAAGTGGGTGGGGACAGACTGATTTTTCTGTCTTTAGGCCTCTTTCAGAATATAATTTAGGTGAAAAGTAACTAATTGCACACTAAGTGTTTGTAGGATTTAAAACCCCGGTTTTGTCAATGCCATTTTGTTGGTGATATCTTGGGTTATTGTGGTTTTTGTGGTTTTTTTTTTGTTTGAGATTTTTTAGTGATTGCTTCACTGTGGCTAGATGGAAATTCACATGTAGCCAACATGCTGCAAGTCCCAACGTGCCTTTGCTGATTGGCCAAGGGTTTGCACATTAACTTTGTTATCAGCCTGAAGTCCTGACTCCTTTCTGGTAACAGATATGCATCCTTGATGGGTTCTTTTTTTTTTTTTTTTTTTTTTTTTTTGAAACTGAGTCTCGCTCTGTCACCCAGGCTGGAATGCAGTGATGCGCTCTCAGCTCACTTGCAACCTCTGCCTCCCGGGTTAATGCCATTCTGCCTTGGCCTACCTAGTAGCTGGGATTACAAGCATGCACCACCATACCTGGCTAATTTTTGTATTGTTAGTAGAGCCGGGATTTCACCATGTTGGCCAGGCTGGTCTCGAACTCCTGACCTCAAGTGATCCACCCACCTCAGCCTTCAAAAGTGCTGGGATTACAGATGTGAGCCACTGTGCCTAGCCAAGGGTCTGGCTATGTTACCCAGGCTGGTCTGGAACTCCTGGGCTCAAGTGATCCTCCAACCTCTGGCCTCCCAAAGTACTGGGATTACAGGCGTGAGCCACTATGCCCTGTGGTGTTGGTTATTTTTTAAACACAGTGAAGATTCTTCAGGGACTCCTTTGGTTTTATATATTAACGTTCCAGTGATGAAAATGATACACGTAAAAATCTTTTTAGTGAATTATAACTGTTCCCACAGTTACAGACATTTACCCACTATGTAACTAATTATATCTTTCTGAGTACTTTGGCAACCACTACTGAAGATTGGCTTACTCAGCTTCTAACTCACTCCCCGGTTGGCCCACCTTTATTTTTATTTATTTATTTATTTTTTTGAGACAGGGCCTTAATCTGTCGCCCAGGCATGATTATCATGCACTGCAGCCTCCACCTCCTGGACTGAAGCGATCCTCCTGCCTCAGCCCCCAAAGTGGCTGGAACTACAGGCATGTGGCACCACCCCCAGATAATTTTTTTTTTTTTTTAGTAGAGATGATGTCTAACTATGTGACCCAGGCTGGTCTCAAACTCCGGAACTCGAGGATCCTCCTGCCTTGACCTCCCAAAGTCCTGGGATTATAAGTGTGAACATCTGCACCTGGCCTGGCCTGCTTTCTTGCATTAGGAAGTTAAAAACTACATTTTCCAGAGTTGTTTGTAGCTAGATTCACATAGGACTGCGTTTCCCCAAGCTGAGTTTGCACCCCTGGAAAACTTGTTTTTTTAAAGATGTGGTCTCGTGGCCAGGCACTGTGGCTCACGCCTGTGATTCTAGCACTTTAGAGACCGAGGTAGGCAGATTGCCTGAGCTCAGGAGTTTGAGACCAGCCTGGGCAACATGGCAAAACCCCATCTCTACTAAAATACAAAAAATTAGTCTGTCATGGTGCCATGCACCTGTAATCCCAGCTACTGGGTAGGCCAAGGCACAAGAATCACTTGAATCCAGAAGGTGGAGGTTGCAGTGAGTTGAATTCGTGCCACTGCACTCCAGGCTGGGTGACAGAGCAAGACTGTCCACAAAAGAAAGAGAGAGAGAGAGAGAGGAGAGAGAAGGAGGAAGGAAGGAAGAAGGAAGGAAGGAGGAAGGAAGGAAGGAAAGAAAGGAAGGGAGGAAGGCGAGAGAAAGAAAGAGAAAGAGAGAAAGAAAGAAAAAGAAGAAAGAAAGAGAAAGAAAGGCAGAAAGAAAAGAAAGAGAAAGAAAGAAAAAAGGAAGGAAGGAAGGAAGGAAGGAAGCCGGGCGCAGTGGCTCAAGCCTGTAATCCCAGCACTTTGGGAGGCCGAGACGGGCGGATCACGAGGTCAGGAAATCGAGACCATCCTGGCTAACATGGTGAAACCCCGTCTCTACTAAAAAATACAGAAAAAAAAAAAAGAAAGAAAGAAAAGAAAAAGAAAGAAAGAAAGGAGGGAGGGAGGGAGGGAAGAAGGAAGAAAGAAATGTGGTCTCGCTCTGTGATTTTGCCCTGTCACCCAGCCTGGAGTGCAGTGGCGCAATCATAGTTCACTGCAACCTAGAACTCCTGGGTTGAAGCAATTTTCCTCAGTCTCTGGAGTAGTAGATAGGACAACGGTTGTGTGCCACCACACTTGGCTAATCTTTTCTTTTCTTTTCTCTTCTCCTTTTTTTTTTTTTTTTTTTTGAGACAGAGTCTTGCTCTGTCGCCCAGGCTGGAGTGCAGTGGCGCTATCTCGGCTCACTGCAAGCTCCGCCTCCCAGGTTCACACCATTCTCCTGCCTCAGCCTCCTAATTAGCTAGGACCACAGGTGCCCGGCATCACGCCCGGCTAATTTTCTGTATTTTTTAGTAGAGATGGGGGTTTCACCGTATTGGCCAGGATGGTCTCGATCTCATGACCTAGTGATCTGCCCGCCTCAGCCTCCCAAAGTGCTGGGATTACAGGCGTGAGCCACCACGCCTGGTTCTTCTTTTTTTGAGACAGGATCTCACTCTGTCACCCAGGCTGGAGTGCAGTGGTGTGATCTCACCTCACTGCAACTTCAACAGCCCGGGTTCAAAAGATCCTCCTGCCTCAGCTTCCTGAGTAGCTGGGATTACAGGCACGTGCCACTGTGCACAGCTATTTTTTTTTTTTTACTTTTGTTTGTTTGTTTTTTGTAGAGACAGGGTTTCACGGCCGGGCGCGGTGGCTCAAGCCTGTAATCCCAGCACTTTGGGAGGCCGAGACGGGCGGATCACAAGGTCAGGAAATCGAGACCATCCTGGCTAACACGGTGAAACCCCGTCTCTACTAAAAAAAAAAAAAATACAAAAACTAGCCGGGCGAGATGGCGGGCGCCTGTAGTCCCAGCTACTAGGGAGGCTGAGGCAGGAGAATGGCGTAAACCCGGGAGGCGGAGCTTGCAGTGAGCTGAGATCTGGCCACTGCACTCCAGTCCCGGCGACAGAGCGAGACTCCGCCTCAAAAAAAAAAAAAAAAAAAGAGACAGGGTTTCACTATGTTGCTCAGGCTGATCTTGAACTCCTGGGCTCAAGCAATCTACCGGCCTCGGCTACCCAAGTGCTGGGATTACAGGTGTGAGCCACCAGGCCTGGCCAACAACTGGCTCATTTTTAAATTTTTTTTGTAGAGACGGGGTCTTCCTCTGCTGCCCAGGCTGGTCTCAAACTCCTGGCCTCAAGCAGTCTTTCCAGTTCAGCTTCCCAAAGTGCTGGGATTACAGGTACGAGCCACTACACTCCACCCCCTACAAAACTTAGAAGGTGAAAATGAGGGCCAGGTGCAGTGGCTCACGCCTGTAATCCTAGCACTTTGGGAGGCTGAGGCGGGCCGATCACCTGAGGTCGGGAGTTCGAGACCAGCCTAACCAACATGGAGAAACCCCATCTCTACTAAAAATACAAAATTAGCCAGGCGTGGTGACGCATGCCTGTGATCCCAGGTACTCGGGTGGCTGAAGTGCGAGAATCGCTTGAACCTGGGAGGCGGAGGTTGCAGTGAGCTGAGATCGCGCCACTGCACTCCAGCCTGGGCAACAAGAGCGAAACTCCGTCTCAAAAAAAAAAAAAAAAAAAAACAGAAGGTGAAAATGAGGTAACACGGGAGGGAGATGAGTCCTTCTGGCTAGTTAGGTGATGGAGGTATTTATTTTTATCTAGAACAGCCTAGGAAGCTCTGGTGAGGGAATGCTGTCTGCATCAACCCTCTAGCTTTGCAGCATGGAGGCTTATTCCCTACTCCTCTGAAAATTCCCTACTCCGTAAACTATTGCAGGGCACGGTGGCTCACACCTGTAATCTCAGCACTCTGGGAGGCCGAGGGGGGCGTATCACCTGCGGTTGGGGGTTCAAGACCAGCCTGACCAACATGAAGAAACCCCCTCTCTACTGAAAATACAAAATTAACCGGGTGTGATGGCTCATGCCTGTAATCCCAGCTACTCCAGAGGCTGAGGCAGGAGAATCTCTTGAACCCGGGAGGCAGAGGTTGCAGTGAGACAAGATCACGCCATTTCACTCCAGCCTGGGCAACAAGAGCAAAACTCCGTCTCAAAATACTACTACTAATAATAATAATTCTGTAAGCTATCATAGCCCCAATAATATCTGTAAACTAGCTGAGGAGGTTTCTGTTGCCAGCAACCAGCAACCCCAAGCATGACAATGGGAGAAGTGGGGTGATACAGGCAGCAGAACTTAAAATGAGGGTGTGGCTGGAGGAGATATAGGGACTAATAGAAACGACTCCTGTATTGCAGTGTGGAAAGCCAGTGACTCTTGCTACATGGTAACAAAATATCTGCTCACTCTGTTGCCTGCTGTACCTGGAAAGGCAGATTGTGAGCTGGCCAAGGCTACAGCCTTAGAAAAATAATAAAGATGTTTCAGAATGACAATGTGTTCTTCCTTCTTCCACTTTGGGAGAAGTCCTAAGCAGAAATCAAGAGCCTATGGATAGAAACAGAAGGAATTAATCCATCTCTCTTAAACAGGGGATTTTTTGTTCTTTTCTTTTTTTTTTTAAGACAAGGTCTCTTTCTGATGCCTAGGCTGGCTGAAGTGCAGGATCTTGGCTCACTGCAACCTCTGCCTCCCAGGTTCAAGCGATTCTCTTGCCTCAGCCTCCCGAGTAGCTGGGACTACAGACGAGCACCACCACGCGCCTGGCTAATTTTTGTATTTTCAGTAGAGATAGGGTTTTGCCATGTTGGCCAGGCTGTTCTCAAACTTCTGACCTCAGGTGATCCACTCACCTCACCTCCAGAATGCTGGCATTACAGGCATGAGCCACCATGTCTGGTCATGTCCAGTTTTTTTTTTTTTTTTTTTTGAGATAGTCTCGCTCTGTCACCAGGCTGGAGTGCAGTGGCACGATCTTGGCTCACTGCAACCTCTGCCTCCTGGTTCAAGAGATTCTCCTGCCCCAGCCTCCCGAGTAGCTGGGACTAAAGGTGCGCACCACCATGCCCAGCTAATTTTGTATTTTTAGTAGAGACAGGGTTTCACCATGCTGGCCAGCATGGTCTCCATCTCTTCACCTTGTGATACGCTTGCTGTGGCCTCCCAAAGTGCTGGGATTACAGGCGTGAGTCACTGTGCCCAGCCAAGTATTTTCTATCAAGTAGGACTAGCACCCATCAATATCAGGAAATCAGCACTGAGTCCCCACTGCCGTCATCAGGTCTTCAGACCCCATTCGAGCTCTGCCAGCCATTCCAATAATGTCCCTTGCAGCAGAGCACCCACTTCAGAAACCCACAGTGAGTTCAGTCATCCTGTCTCTTTCCCTCCATTCTCTCAGTCTGGAATAGATACTGTGGCATCCTTTGTCTCTCAAGAGCTTGATACTTTTGGAGGCTACAGGTCAGTGATGTTTCCTTATCTGTAGATTAACTTCATCTGTAGGTTAACCATTTTTATAGAAGAACCACAGAAGTGGCGCTGTGCACATCGTATCAAGGGGTATGTGGTTTCCCCTTGTCTCCTTACTGGTGACATTGAGATGGGTTATTTGATTAAGGTGGTACCTGCTGGGCTTCACCATAATATTAACTTTTTTTTTTTTTCTTGAGACAGAGTCACTTTGTCACCCAGGCTGGAGTGCAATGGCACGATCTCAGCTCACTGCAACCTCCACCTCCCAGATTCAAGCAATTCTTCTGCCTCGGCCTCCTGAGTAGCTGGGACTACAGGCGCCTGCCACCATGCCTGGCTAATTTTTGTATTTTTAGTAAAGACGGGGTTTCACCATGTTGGCCAGACTGGTCTCGAACTCCTGACCTTATGATCCTCCCGCCTAGGCCTCCCAAAGTGCTGGGATTACAGGTGTGACCCATCACGCCTGGCCCAAAATTAACTTTTTGTCCTTTTTTTTCTTTTCTTTTCTTTCTTTTTTTTAAATTAATTAATTAATTTTTTTTTTTTTTTTTTACACAGTCTCACTCTGTCACCCAGGCTGGAGTGCAGTGGTGCAGTCATGGCTCACTGCAGCCTCAACCTCCTGGGATCAAGTGATCCTCCTGCCTCAGCCTCCAAATAGCTGGAACCATAGGCACATGCCACCACGCCCAGCTAATTTTTAATTTTTTGTAGAGATGGGGTCTTGTTACATTGCCCAGGCCGATCTCCAACTCCTGGGCTCAAGCAGTCCACCTGCCTCGGCCTCCCAAAGTGCTGAGATTACAGGAGTGAGCCACCACACTCTGCCAACCTTTTGTCCTTTGTGATTAGTAAGCACTTGGTGGGGAGATGCTTGGAAACGAAATACCTCATTCTTTATCACACTTTGATCATGTCTATCAGCTCTTGGTTCACATTGATATGGACTCACACCTACCTTATTATTATTATTATTTTTTAATTTTTTGAGATGGAGTCTCTCTGTGTTGCCCAGTCTGGAGGGGTAATACCTGCTCACTGCAACCTCTGCCTCCCAGATTCAAGCCACTCTCTTGCCTCAGCCTCCTGAGTAGCTGGGACTACCAGTACGCACCACCACGTCTGGGTAATTTTTTGTATTTTTAGTACAGACAGGGTTTTGTGATGTTGGTCAGGCTGGTCTTGAACTCCTGACCTCAGGTGACCCATCCACCTTGGCCTCCCAAAGTGCAGGTGTGAGCCACTGTGCCTGGCCTCACTTTCCTATTTTGTTCACTGTTTCACCACCCATGGCTCTCCGTATCACAGATTTCACCTGGAGACCAACCTGATCAACGTGGAGAAACCCCATCTCTACTAAAAATACAAAATTAGCCGGGCACGGTAGCACATGCTATATGTGCTAGGGGGAGTCCTTCAAGCTGGATCCTATATCTTTGCAATGTGCCCCAACACTGTGAACAATTTCGCATTTTCTGATCCTAGTCGTTCCAGCACATTTTGTACTTTCCCTGTTCAAGCCTTGAAGCAGCCATTTCTACCAGGGTCCCTTAGTAGAGGCAGGCATAGCCCTGAGGAACCAAGTCTGGGCACAGCGTGCTCACTGCTATTCAGGTGTCTCTACTCCCAGCCACTCCAGCACACAGAGGAGGGCATCTGGGAACACGTATGTGTGTCTGCACACACAGATGCACATATATGTATTGACATCTGTAGTTATATCTCTTTCAGACAGAGATAATAAGCAAGGACAGATACCGTGTGATTACCGTATGATTCCCTCCTATGACACCTGGAGTGCAGTCAAATCAAAGACAGAGAAAGGAGCACAGTGGTTGCCGGGCGCTGGGGAGAGGGGATGAGCGGTTGGTGTTTAATGGACACAGAGGTTCAGCTGGCAAGATGAAGAAGGCCTGGAGCCGGATGGTGGTGATGGTTGTGTAATAGTGTGAATGCATTTAATCCCACAGAACCGTATATTTAAAACTAAGGAAAATGGCAAATTTTACATTCTATTTTATTTTATTTGAGACACAGTCTCACTCTGTCACCAAGGCTGGAGTGCAGTGGTGCGATCTTGGCTCACTGCATCCTCCGCCTCCCGAGTTCGAGCATCAACTCGTGCTTGAACTTCTGGCCTCAAGTGATTCACCCGCCTTGGCCTTCCAAATGCTGGGATTACAGGCATGAGCCACTGCGCCTGGCCTCTATATATTTTATCTTTTTTTTTTTTTTTTTTTGAGGTAGAGTCTCCCTCTGTCGCCCAGGCTGCAGTGCGATGGTGCGATCTCAGCTCACTGCAACCTCTGCCTCCCGGGTTCAAGCGATACTCCTGCCTCAGCATCCTGAGTAGGTGGGGTTACAGGTGCCAGCCATCACACCCGGCTGATTTTGGTATTTTTGGTAGAGACGGGGTTTCACTATGTTGGTCAGGCTGGTCTCGAACATCCTGACCTCGTGATCCGACTGCCTCGGCCTCCCAAAGTGCTGGGATTACAGATGTGAGCCACCACACCGGCCATTTTTTTTTTTGAGACGGAGTCTCACTCTGTCACCCAGGCCGGAGTGCAGTGGCCGGATCTCAGCTCACTGCAAGCTCCGCCTCCCGGTTCCACGCCATTCTCCTGCCTCAGCCTCCCGAGTAGCTGGGACTACAGGCGCCCGCCACCATGCCTGGCTAGTCTTTTGTATTTTTTAGTAGAGACGGGGTTTCACTGTGTTAGCCAGGATGGTCTCGATCTCCTGACCTTGTGATCTGCCCGTCTCGGCCTCCCAAAGTGCTGGGATTACAGGCTTGAGCCACCGTGCCGGCCACACCGGCCATTTTATCATATTTTTTTTAAAAAGAGGCAGAGTGCAGCAGCTCACGCCTTGTAATCCCAACACTTTGGGAGGATAAGGCAGGAGGATTACTTGAGCCCAGGAGTTAAAGACCAGCTTGGGTAACATAGTGAGACCCTGTCTCTGAAAAATCCAAAACATTAACCGGGCATGTTGGTGCACGCCTGTGGTCTCAGCTACTCAAGAAGCTGAAGTGGGAGGATTGTTTGAGCCTGGGAGGGGAAGCCTCCAGTGAGCCAAGATCCAACTACTGTACTCCAGCCTGAGTGACAGTGAGCCCCTGTCTCAAAAAGGAAAAAGAGAGAGAGAAAGGAAAGGAAAGGGAGGGGAGGGGAAGGAGGGGAAGGGGAGGGGAGAGGAGGGGAGGGAAGGGGAAGGGAGGGGAAGGGAAGGGAAAAGAAACAGAAAGAGGGAGGGAGCGAGGGAGGGAGGGAGCGAGGGAGGGAGGGAGGGAGGAAGGAAGGAAGGAAGAAAAAATGAGAGAGGTCTAGGCAAGGTGGCTGACATCTGTAATCCCAGCACTTTGAGAAGCTGAGGCAGTATGACTGCTTGAGGCCAGGAGTTTGAGACCAGCCTGGGCAACATAGTGAGACCCTGTCTCTACAAAATAACACTAAAACTTAGCCAGGCATTGTGGGGGTGTGCCTATAGTTCTAGCTACACAGATGGCTGAGGTGGGAAAATCGCTTGAGCATAGGAGTGTGAGATGGCAGTGGAGCCATGATCACGCCACTGCACTGGGCAACAGAGTAAGACCCTGTTTCCAAATTTAAAAAATGGTGAAAGTGATACATTTTATGTTATGTATATTTTATCATATTTAAGAAGAGTCCAGGCCAGGGCGGTGGCTTGCAACTGTAATTCCAGCACTTTGGCAGGCCGAGGCGATGGATCACTTTGAGACCAGCCTGGCCAACATGGTGAAACCCTGTCTTTACTAAAAATACAAAAATTAGCCAGGTGTGGTGGCAGGTGCCTGTAATCCCAGCTACTGGGGAGGCTGAGGCAGGAGAATCGCTTTAACCTGGGAGGCAGATGTTGCAGTGAGCCGAGATTGCGCCACTCCCCTCCAGCCTGGGCGACAGAGCAAGACTCCATCTCAATAAAAAAAAAAAAAAAATTAACCAGGTGTGGTAGCAGGTGCCTGTAATCCCAGCTGCTGGGGAGGCTGAGGCAGGAGAATCGCTTGAACCCAGGAGGCGGAGGTTGCAGTGAGTGGAGATCACATCACTGCACTCCAGCCTGGACTCTAAACAAACAAATAAACATGTTAAATTAAATAAAAATAAAAATAGTACAAACCTGCCTCACCAAATAACCCAGTCCTCAAACCATTAGCTCACGTTAATGCCTCCACTTCCAGCCCAGCTCCACGGGGCTGGTGCCTGCCTCTCTCTTTCTGTATCTGTAACTCCCTCCTGGAAAAAGAAAGCAGTCCCAGTACTCATCTCTGATTCCCACACAGCACCTCCCTGACAGGCCGGCTCCAATGCCCCTCGGTGGGCACCCACCCCACGCAGGTGTCCTCTTCCCATGCCGGGAGCTCAGGCTCCCTCTCACGTGTCCTGCTGACCCTCACTGGGCACTTAGAGGCAGCCTCTGCTGAGCGCTCTTCATCCTGCTCAGCCCTGACCCCCAAACACCTCCGCCAAGGACATCCCGCCCCCATCAGCCCATTCAGGGCCACCATGACCTTGTTCAGCCCCACATAATGGTTTTAGGGCCCAATTGTTCAGGAAAGGAAGGAAAGGAAGGAAGAAGAAAAAGCTATGCACATATTTTACTGTTTAAGCATTGAAATGTACAAGAATCACTAGGAAACTTACAAGAATTACTTGGATGAGTTTATAGAGCAATTGAAACACTGAAAAATGAATAACCTCTAAAATTAAGCATTCAGTTTACAATATTTAAGCGAGTTTAATTAACAAAGTTTAAAAATGGAACTGAACACTAGAGAATAGACGTTTTCTTAGCAGCAATTGGATTCTTCTATTAATATTTACTATATTTATAAAAATAGAGTTGTATGATTTCCAGTGGGCATAAAAGCTTAAGAACAAAGTGAGTTTCTGTTGTTTTTTGGTTTTGGTTTGGTTTTTTTGTGTGTATGTTTTTTTTTTGATGGAGTCTTGCTCTGTAGCCCAGGCTGATGTGCAGTGGTATGATTTCGGCTTACTGCAACCTCTGTCTCCTGGGTTCAAGTGATTCTCCTGCTTCAGCCTCCCACGTAGCTGGGATCACAGGTGTGTGCCACCACACCCAGCTAATTTTTTTTTTTTGGTATTTTTAGTAGAGACAGGGTTTCACTATGTTGGCCAGGCTGGTCTCAAATTCCTGACCTCAGGTGATCCACCGTCTTGGCCTCCCAAAGTGCTGGGATTACAGGTGTGAGCCACCACACCTGGCCAAGAACAAAGTGAGATTTCTTTTTTTTTTTTTTGAGAGGAAGTCTCACTCTTGTCCCCCAGGCTGGAATGCAATGGCGCAATCTTGGCTCACTGCAACCTCCGCCTCCTGGGTTCAAGCAATTCTTCTGCCTCAGCCTCCTGAGTAGCTGGGATTACAGGTGCCTGCCACCATGCCCAGCTAATTTTTTCTATTTTTAGTAGAGACAGGGTTTCACCATGTTGGCCAAGCTGTTCTCGAACTCCTGACCTCAGGTAATCCACCCGCCTTGGCCTCCCAAAGTGCTGGGGTTACGGGTGTGAGCCACTGTGCTCAGCTAAAGTGAGAATTCTAAGTGTCATTTTCATCATCGGAATGTTGATTTACAAAAAGCAGTCCCTGAATTACCTTCACTGTGTACAAAAAATAACCAACTGTCACCAACAAAATGACATTCATGGAGCCTGAATTTTATTTATTTGTTTTTTTTTTTTTTTTTTTGAGATGGAGTCTCGCTGTGTCGCCCAGGCTGGAGTGCAGTGGCTGGATCTCAGCTCACTGCAAGCTCCAGGCCTTCCTCCCAGGTTTTTGCCATTCTCCTGCCTCAGCCTCCCAAGTAGCTGGGACTACAGGCGCCCACCACCACGCCCGGCTAGTTTTTTGTATTTTTTTAGTAGAGACGGCGTTTCACCGTGTTAGCCAGGATGGTCTCGATCTCCTGACCTCGTGATCCGCCCGTCTCGGCCTCCCAAAGTGCTGGGATTACAGGCTTGAGCCACCGCGTCTGGCTGAATTTTAAATCTCTACAACCACCTAGTGTGCAATTAGCTACTTTTCATCTAAAGCATTTCCTAAAAGAGGCATAAAGTCAGAAAAATCAGTCTACTCCCTCTTCTTTATTTTGAGACAAATGAACTTTGGTAGCCAGTCAACGCTCAGAAGTGGTGAGGCCCAGTGGCTCATGTCTATAATCCCAGCAGTTTGGAAGGCTAAGGCAGGCAGATCGCTTGACTCCAGGAGTTCAAGACCAACCTAGGCAACATGGTAAAACCCTCTCTCTGCAAAAAACACACAATTAGCCAGGCTTGGTGGCATGTGTCTGTAGCCCCAGCTACTTGGGAGGCTGAGGTGGGAGGATTGCTTGAGCCCAAGAGGCTTAAGCTTGGAAGGTTGAGGCTGCAGTGAGCAGAGACTGCACCACTGCACTCCAGCCTGGGTGACAGAGTGAGATCCCCATCTCAAAAAAGAAAACAAAAAAATGGTCAGGAGTGACACTGGCCGGTGGCTTCCTGGAACAAGAAAAGAGGCCACTATTTTCTGGACACCAGGAAACTTAATTGAGGAGGTGGTTAGATAGGTCTCCACAGTTCTCAAAATCCAGAACTATAATATCTGCATCTTTTTTTTATGGGAAGTATACCTTCATAGAAAGACTATTGAGAAATACATACATTTATTATTATTATTATTATTATTATTATATATTTTTTGAGACAGAGTCTTGTTCTTGTTGCCCAGGCTAGAGTGCAATGGTGCTATCTTGGCTCACTGCAATTTCTGTCTCCTGGGTTCAAGCGATTCTCCTGCCTCAGCCTCTCGTGTAGCTGGGACTACAGGTGTGCACCACCACGCCTGACCTACATTAACTATTTAAAATTGAAAAAAGGCGGCCAGGTGCAGTGGCTTACACATGTAATCCCAGCACTTTGGGAGGCTGAGGCAGGTGGATCACCTGAGGTCAGGAGTTCAAGGCCAGTCTGATCAACATGGTGAAACCCCCATCTCTACTAAAAATACAAAAAGTAGCTGGACGTGGTGGGCAGGCACCTGTAATCCCAGCTACTCGGGAGGCTGAGGCAGGAGAATCACTTGAACCTGGAAGGCAGAGGTTGCAGTGAGCCAAGATCGAACCACTGCACTCCCACCTGGGCTACAGAGCGAGCGTCTGTCTCAAAAAAAAAGAAAAAAAGAAAAAAGGCTCACGAAAATACTATTTCAGGCCAGGCGCAGTGGCTCACACCTGTACTCCCAGCACTCTGGGAGGCTAAGGAGGGCGGATCATGAGGTCAGGAGTTCGAGACCAGCTTGACCAACATGCTGAAACCCCGTCTCTACTAAAAATACAAGAATTAGCCAGGCGTGGTGGTGGGTGCCTGTAATCCCAGCTACTCGGGAGGCTGAGGCAGGAGAATCGCTTGAACCCGGGAGGTGGAGGTTGCAGCAAGCTGAGATTGCGCCACTGCACTCCAGCCTGGGTGACTCCATCTCAAAAAAAAAAAAAAAAAGAAAGAAAAGAAAGAAAGAAAAGAAAATATTAACAACTGATGAGAAAGATAACCAACACTAACGAATAAAAGCCCATCAAGGATGCATATCTCAGTTACAGGAAAGGAGCCAGCCTTTTAGACTGATAACAGATTGACTACAATCATTTGGCCAGTCACTTAAGGCAAGTTGGGACTTGCAGGCTGGTTGGGTGTAAAGTCATATCCAGCCACAGTGAAGAGATAAATAAAAAGATGTTCTTGGGAAACAATAGCGAGGTACAGAATGATGCATCAAGTAATGTAAGAAGTGTCTTTTCTTTTTGTGGACTAAGGTCTCACTCTGTTGCCCAGGCTGGAGAGCCGTGGTATGATCATAGCTCCCTGCAGCCTCTGACCTCCTGGGCTCAAGCGATTTTCCTGCCTCAGTCTCCCAAGGAGCTGGAATTACAGGCAGATGTGCACCAACCCACTGGGCTATTTTATTTTATTTTTATTTTTTGTGGTGATGAGGTCTTGCTGTGTTGCCCAGTCAAGAGTGTCTTCTTTAGTATGGTCAATAATGTTAGAATGACAGAATCCACCATTCAAGGGAATATTCTCGGGAAGTAAATGAGTTGGGCTGGTGGTGTGATCACTGGACACCACCCTACTGTCCTCTCTCTTCGTGCCCATGACATGTCTTTGGCACAAAGACCCCTCTGGAGCTGAGGGCCTGGCCGCTTCCTTGGCTGAGAGGTGGCCCCTGTCTAAGCCTCAGTTTTGTCCTCTGAAAAATGGGGGTGCTTGCAGCCCCCACCAAAATGCAGCTGCCAGCCTCCCTCTCTGAGCTCATGTGCCAGAGAACTGGTCCTCCAGCTTGGTGCCTTGGAATGTGTGAGGAGGAGGCGAGAGGCTGGGGGCCGGGGACACAGAGGGTGGAGGATGGTTCTAGGTCTGGTGTCTCCACCCAAACTTTCCACTGCCAGCCTGCCTCTGCGCAGCCCTCTTAGCAGCCTGTTGGGTGGGGCAGGAGCCAGAGTGGGGAGTGGAAAATGTCCAGGAGGGCTGCTGGGCTGAACTCCAGACCCTTCTCTCCAGCTTAGAACCTCCTGCCTGGACTGAGGATGTCCACGCTGAAATCTAAGCTTCTGCCTCTGCAATGGAACAGCAGCCGCAACAGGAGTGATAGTGGGCCGGGCGCAGTGGCTCAAGCCCGTAATCCCAGCACTTTGGGAGGCCGAGACGGGCGGATCACGAGGTCAGGAGATCGAGACCATCCTGGCTAACACGGTGAAACCCCGTCTCTACTAAAAAAATACAAAACTAGCCGGCGAGGTGGCGGGCGCCTGTAGTCCCAGCTACTCGGGAGGCTGAGGCAGGAGAATGGCGTAAACCCTGGAGGCGGAGCTTGCAGTGAGCTGAGATCCAGCCACTGCACTCCAGCCTGGGTGACAGAGCGAGACTCCGTCTCAAAAAATAAAAATAAAATAAAATAAGAGAAATTACTTCTTTCAGACAGGTCTGAAAAAAACAAATAATTACATGAAATGAAATAGAGGCTCTCCGTGCGCCAGGCAGTGGGAAGGCAGGGTTGGAGGGGCGGTGGCACGAGGAGCCTTCTCTGCTCTGAGTTTATTATTGTTAAAACGGTCCCTCTTATTATCAGCTCCTGGGAGGGGCAGTGCACCCGGGCCCTGGGTGATGGAGGGGATCGGGGCCCCCAAGAAGAGGTGCCACTGCCGCTTCGCCAGGCTTGCCCCAGGGCCAGGGTCTGTGCCAGGTGTGGGTGGTGGGTGGGAAGGGGTGGGGTGAGTCATCAGGGCCAGCCCCGCCCTGCTTTTATTTAAGGTCCCCAGCAGTCCCCAGCACCATGGCTGCCTGACCCTGTCCCAGCCATGGCCATGAGTGCTCCAGGGGCCCAGGGTGGGGCTGAGTAGGGAGGGGGCTGGGGGCTCCTCTTTCAAAGGAGCAAGTGGGCAGTGGGTGCGCCATGGATGGGCCTGAGCTGTGGCCTTTGGGTGACCGCCCTTCCCGACTGTCCCCTCTACCTCTTTGTGACTTCCTCTGGGTCCCTCTTTGAGGATTTTTCTGTTTTTCTTGTCACTCTCTCCCTCCCATCTGTTTCTCTGTCTGTTTCTGGTCTCTTTCCTGCCTCTCTGCCACCCTTTTCTCTTCCACTGATTTCTGCCAGTCTCAGTCCTGGTCGGCTCCTCTGAGGGGTGACCCACCTTCTGCCTCCCTTCCTCGGTCTCACCGACTCACAGTGGCCCCCGCACTCCATTCTTGCAGAACATCCCTCACAAGTCCTCGCTGCCCGAGGGCATCCGCCCTGGCACGGTGCTGAGAATTCATGGCTTGGTTCCTCCCAATGCCAGCAGGTGAGACCCCAGGCCCTAGGGGTAAAGAGTACAGGTCTCCAGACTCAGCTGACCTCCAATTTTTGCAGTCCAGAAATAGGGGCCCTAGGCCATCTGTATCCACCAGGCTAGGAGTCCGAGGCCATTTCTGACCTCAAATCTGATGTATTCACTTATTTGTCCCATGCCTTTGTGGCTGGGGTCCCTAAGTTTCCCTAAGAATTTGAGGTTCCTGGGTAATCTCAGGGTTCCTAGATATAGTCCTATGACTTCCATGTCTGAGTCCCAGGGAACTCTGGAAATACTCCAAGTCCTGGAGACACCCTGGACCCTGGGAGTCCTTGCCAAGCCATCCTTTGACTTCCTGGCTAAGGAACTTTGGGCCTTCTGGATTCTGGGTACCCTGGAAATACTGGGCTTCCTGGTATTCTTCTTTGTCCTGTAGAACCTGAGGGTTCCCTGGGCATCAGGAGCGCCCTGGCCATCACCCAGACCTCCTGGGCAGCTCCAGGCTCTTTGGAAATGCGGGCACCCTGCCCTAAGCATAGTGAGTTTGGTCTGGGCAGGTTTCTGCCAAGGGCCTCATGACATTTTGGCTGCCTTGGGAATCTAAGCTCCCTGGTCATTAGCCACCTCTCCTTCTGCTGTGTGTGCCTGTCTTCAGGTCCCTGTTAATTGGGGGTGCTCTGGGAATGGGGAGTCCCAGCCCATAAGCCCTTTGAAGGACTTTGGTCTGGGTGGTTTTTTTTTGTTTGTTTCGTTCGTCATTTTTTGTAAGATGGGATCTTGCCGTGTTGCCCAGGCTGGTCTTTAACTTCTGGGCCCAAGCGATCCTCCCTTCTCCACCTCCCAGAGTGCTGGGATTACCGGATGAGCCACTGTACCCAGCCAACATTTCATTTACTTATTCATTCAAAGTGAATTGTAGACATCAGTATTCCTCACCCTCAACATTTCTTGGTCTGGGTGGTTTCTGAGCCCTGACGGCCACCATCCCCCACTTCCAGGTTCCATGTAAACCTGCTGTGTGGGGAGGAGCAGGGCTCCGATGCCTGCCCTGCATTTCAACCCCCGGCTGGATACGTCGGAGGTGGTCTTCAACAGCAAGGAGCAAGGCTCCTGGGGCCGCGAGGAGCGCGGGCCTGGCGTTCCTTTCCAGCGCGGGCAGCCCTTCGAGGTGCTCATCATCGCGTCCGACGACGGCTTCAAGGTGCGTCTCTGCGACAGAGGCATGGACGCCAAGACCTAGGTCCCTGGAGCAGAGGGTTGGGCAAAGCCAGGCTATTGGTGGAAGGCAAGGAGGTTGGGGCGGGGAAGTCGTGGCCAAGGCAGAGAAGGGTGTCCTTCGACCCTCTCTCTCGCCTAAACAACTCCCACTTGGGTCAGAGAGACATGAGGGTCAGGAGGCGGGGAGCACCAGCACAGTGTCCAAGGGGTGGGCGTCCTAGCGGGAAGGCGTGGCCCTGACTCGCCTTCCCAGACCCTATTCCCAGTTCATTCCTTCCTGAGGCCCGTCCGGGGTTTGAGGCACGGGGAGGGATGGGCTGGAGACAGCGCCCAGGAACTCGTCCTAGCAAGGATTGGGGGGTGGAGGTGGCGGCAGATCCTCCGCCACCCAGACCTTACGCAAATTCACCTCCCTCCTCTGCGCTTTAATAGCAGGTAACGCTCTCGGTAAAAAAGCCTTTTTTTTTTACTGCGCCACCCAGTAAACTCGTTTGATTCTCACGCAAGAGTTAGAATGAACAATAGGCCTATTTTCCCAGTGGGGAAACTGAGGCCCAGAGGGGATGGGTGATTTCCCCAGGGCCACCCAGCATGGGCCTCCGGCATCCTCACCACCGACCTTCCCCTGCAGGCCGTTGTTGGGGACGCCCAGTACCACCACTTCCGCCACCGCCTGCCTCTGGCGCGCGTGCGCCTGGTGGAGGTGGGCGGGGACGTGCAGCTGGACTCGGTGAAGATCTTCTGAGCAGAAGCCCAGGCGGGCTCGGGGCCTTGGGTGGCAAATAAAGCGTTAGCCCGCAGCGCGACTGTGTCTGTGTCCCATTCACTGAGATAAGCAAACTGAGGCCCAGAGAGGCCAGGATACTGGCTCGGAGCCTCACAGCGAATCCGATGCGGAGGCGGGTTCTGAGCCTGCCTGTGCTTAGGACACTTTCTGTCTGCAAAGGCATGAGGGTCGCTATCTGGGAAGGAGTGGGTCTGGGGCGTGTCCTGACGCAGCATTTATGCAAAGCAAGCCAGGCCAAAATGTGGTCTGGCGGATCTGTTGGCGTTCGGGGCGCGGAGGCGCTCACCACAGGTCCTGGTGCCCCCACCGCACATCTAAGGGGCGCCAACATGGGTCCATCTGCAAAGGGGGGGAATGAGTCCCACCTTTCTGGTCACCTGTGGGCCCCAGTGCTACTCGTGGAAAGTGTGTTATAATGTCCCTGGGTCCCGTATCCCCCTGCAGCTCATCTCTCCCACCCTCTTCTCTCCTGGCCTCCCGCCCCCAAAGACGTCCTGGGTGGGGCTGGGAAGCCCGACAGGCGTCTCCGGGCTTCCACTGTGGGGAGTCGACCTGTTCCGACTCAGGACAGGTACCCGCCTGCGCACCCTCGGGGCAGACGCGATGGCAGCGGTCCCAGCTCCGCGGAGCAGCAGGGAGGACTCGAAGGACGGCGCGGGGTTTCCGTGGCGCAGCGAGCCCCATTCCCACGCGCCCTCCACTCTCCCGCACGGCCCCGACCCCGGCCCTAGCCCTGGTCACTGTGACGGGAGGGGAAGGGGACTCCAAGTGCAGCCCCGGCCCCAGTGTGACTTTTCAGGGGTCAGGGCGTCGCTGGGGCTCCCCTTAATGGCGGGGTTGGGTTGGGAGATGCTGGGAGCACTGTGCGCCCCAAGCCCGCACCCTCGGCGAGGCACCCTGCAGCGGCCGCGGATCTCAGCCCGGGACCGAGGAGGCAGGCCAGGGCTGAGATCGGAAGCTGCCCGTGGGTGTTCAAGGCCGGCTGTTCCGGAACCTTAGTCCGGAGCCACAGCTTGGTGGGCGCGCCAGGGCTTGGGTCTCGATCCCTGCCCTTGAGCCTCCGACCCCCTGGCGTCCGCCTTCGGCATTGCCACCTGGACCGAGGCGGACGCAGGAAGCTGGGGTGGTTCTTGGCCTGGCCTGCATCTGATTCTGGAGTCGGGTGGGGATGCCAGGTTCGCTGCAGGGCCCAGGCGCCTTCAGGACCCGGGGTTTTAGGCCCTTGCGACCTTCGGGCTGGGCGGTCCCTTCCCGTGACCGGCCCTGGAGTGGGTGGGCGGCGGTCAGGAGGGAGCCCCGCTCAGGTGAGGAGGCCTGGGAGAGGCCGGATTCTCGTAGTTCTTTGGGGCTCCTGCTTGAATGAGTTCGCTCTTACTTCATTTGGCTGTGTTGAGTGGTTTTGAAATACCAATTTTTTCATAAAGATAATATATGCATCTGGTATACATTTCAAAACATACACTGAAATGAACACCCATTATTGGCACAAGTGGTGAATGTGGTTGGGTCTTTGGATTTGATGATAGCGATCCAGCCGTGTTAATGTCCTGATTCTCACCGTTGACTGACAGTGTACATGTGGGAACCTGTCCCTGTTTGTGGAAAATATAGTTAGGTATTTGGTGGTGCAGCATGTTTGCGACTTATTCTCAAATGGTTCTGAGGCAGGAAAATAGGGTCTGGAGGCAGGGAACATAAGGCGGATTCACACTTCAGCTATGACAGGAAACATCCTCTCCATTTACATAGGGCGTACAGCAAGTAACCAATGGAAACCTCTAGAAGGTATTTAAACGCCAAAAAATTATGTAACCCAGCCCTTGAGCCTCTGTGTTCTCGGTGCACCCACACTGTGGGGTATATTTTTATTTTCAATAAATCTCTGCCTTTGTTGCTTCATTATTTCCTTGCTTTGTGCGTTTTGTCCAGTTCTTCATTCACGAGACCAAGCCCCTGGACACCCTCCATTGGTAACAGTTCATCAAAAAAAAATTTTTTTTTTTTGAGGCGGAGTCTGGCTCTGTCGCCCAGGCTGGAGTGCAGTGGCCGGATCTCAGCTCACTGCAAGCTCTGCCTTCCGGGTTTGCCATTCTCCTGCCTCAGCCTCCCGAGTAGCTGGGACTACAGGCGCCCGCCACTCACCCGGCTAGTTTTTTGTATTTTTTAGTAGAGACAGGGTTTGACCATGTTAGCCAGGATGGTCTCAATCTCCTGACCTCGTGATCTGCCCGTCTTGGCCTCCCAAAGTGCTGGGATTACAGGCTTGAGCCACCGCACCTGGCCAAAAATTTTTAAATGAAAATTTTTTTTTGTTGAGGCAGGGTTTTGCTTTGTTGTCCAGGCTGAGTGGAGTTGTGGATAAGGGCTTACTGCAGCCTCAACCTCCCAGGCTGAAGCCATCCTCCCACCTCAGCCCCCCAAGTAGCTGGGACTACAGGCACGTGCCATGGTGTCAGGCTAATTTTTTTTTTTTTTGTAGAGCCAGGGTCTTGCTATGTTGCCCAGGCTGGTCTTGAATTCCTGGACTCAGGGGGTCATCCTGCCCAAAGTCCTGAGATTTCAGGCATGAGCCACCACACCTGGCCTGTTCATCAAAAATTGAGATTTGTACTGTAGTTACAACTTTCTGTATATTTGTTATTTCAAAGTAAACATATATTTATTTATTTAGAGATGGAGTCTCACTCTGTTGCCTGAGCTGGAGTGCAATGGCATATCTCGACTCACTGCAACCTCCGTCTCCCAGGTTCAAATGATTCTCCTGCCTCAGCCTCCCGAGTAGCTGGGATTACAGGAGTGCACCACCATGCCCAGCTAATTTTTGTGTTTTTGTTGAGACAGGGTTTCACCATGTTGGCCAGGCTGGTCTCAAACTCCTGATCTCAGGTGATCTGCCTGCCTCGGCCACCCAAAGTGCTGGGATTACAGGCATGAGCCACCATGCCCAGTCCTATTTTTATTTTTTTATGTATTTTTTGAGACAGAGTCTCACTGTGTTGCTCAGGCTGGAGTGCAGTGGCACAATCTCGGCTCACTACAACCTCCATCTCCTGGGTTCAAGCAATTCTGCTGCCTCAGCCTCCCAAGTAGCTAGGATTACGGGAGTGCACCACCACACCTGGCTAATTTTTGTATTTTAGTAGAGACGGGGTTTCACCATGTTAGTCAGGCTGGTCTCAACACCTGACCTCAAGTGATCCGCCTGCCTCGGCCTCCCAAAGTGCTGGGATTACAGGCTTCAGTGACCACACCCAGCCACATATGCATTTTCCTTTTTTTTTTTTTTTTTTGAGAGGGAGTGTTGCTCTGTCTCTCAGGCTGGCGTGCAGTGGCATGATACCGGCTGACTACAACCTCTGCCTCCTGGGTTCTGGCAATTCTCCTGCCTCAGCCCTCTGAGTAGCTGGGATTACAGGTGCCCACCATCATGCCCAGCTAATTTTTGTATTTTTGGTAGAGACAGGGTTTCACCAAGTTGGCCAGGCTGATCTCAAACTCTTGACCTCAAGGGATAGTCCCGCCTCAGCTTCCCAAACTGCTGGGATTACAGGTGTGAGCCACTGCGCTCGGCCCACATGTGTATTTTCTACAGGCTTCCTTTCGGGAGGCTGAGAGGCAGGCGGATCATCTGAGGTCAGGAGTTTGAGACCAGCCTGGCCAACATGGCGAAACCCTGTCTCTACTAAAAATACAAAAATTAGCCGGGCGTGGTGGCACGCGTCTATAGTCTCAGCTACTTGGGAGGCTGAGGCACAAGAATCGCTGGAACTCGGGTTGTAGGGGGAGGTTGTGGTGAGTCAAGATTGGGCCACTGCACTCCAGCTGGGCAACAGAGACTCTCTCTCAATTAAAATAAACAAACAAATAAATAAATAAAGGCCTTCTTTCTGTTATGCTTATGAAAATGCTGTTATCCATCTTCATTTCTTGTGCATTGTTTCAAAAAATCTATGTGCATTCAAACACATGCACATGTGGTTTTACTTTTGTTCCTTCCTCACATAAAGGGTAGCACCCTCTACCCACTGAAGCTTTTGGGGGGTTATCCACATTTGTGTTTTGCTTCATTAATTCTCCTGGCGCCTGAGTGCCCCATTGTGTGGAGTGACAAACAAGGAATGTCACCTGAGCCCTCCTTGATATCTAATGGTTTCACATCATTCAATACATCCAAACAGTGCTGCACAGAACGTTCTGGGACCTATGTCATCCAATACCTTTTTTTTTTCTTGAGACACAGTCTTGTTCTGTTGCCCAGGTTGGAGTGCAGTGGCACGATCTTGACTCACTGCAACCTCCACCTCCCAGGTTCAAGCGATTCTCGTGCCTCAGCCTCCTGAGTAGCTGGGATTACAGGCGTGTGCCACCATGCCCAGCTCATTTTTGTATTTTTAGTAGAGACGGGGTTTCACCATGTTGGCCAGGCTGGTCTCGAACTCCTGACCTCAAATGATCTGCCTGCCTTAGCCTCCCAAAGTTATGGGATTATAGGTGTGAGACCCCACGCCTGGCCATTTTTTTTTGTCATCTCCGTTCTGATTATAAAATATATACCTGCTGTGGTGGCACAAGCTTGTGACAGAGCAAGACTTCCTCTCAAAAAAAAACAAAAAGTAAAATAAATATATTAGTGTGTTTCTTGCTTTCCTTCTTTTTTTTTTTTTTCTTTTGAGACGGAGTCTCGCTCTGTCGCCCAGGCTGGAGTGCAGTGGCACAATCTCAGCTCACTGCAAGTTCCGCCTCCTGGGTTCAAGCGATTCTCCTGCCTCAGCCTCCCAAGTAGCTGGGATTACAGGCACCCGCCACCATGCTCAGCTAATTTTTTGTATTTTTAGTAGAGATGGGGTTTCACCATGTTAGCCAGGATGGTCTCCATCTCCTGACCTCAGGTGATCCACCTGCCTCGGCCTCCCAAAGTGCTGGGATCACAGGCGTGAGCCACCGTGCCTGTTTTTGGCCTGTTTTGTTTTTTAATATCAACTTAATTGAGGTGTAATTTACACACAATAAAATTCCTCCTTTTTAGGTTACAGTTCCGTGAATACATCCGGTTGTGTGGTCATCCCGTCAAGGTACAGGACATTTCCATACCTCTCCCAACCACACCCTTGTCACCTGGGTGGCAGCCACTGATCTGCTCTCCAGCTTCATAAATTAGTTTTTCCTGCTATAAAACTTGGCGTAAAAGTACATTACTCTTTTTTTTTTTTGAGATGGAGTCTTGCTCTGTCGCCCAGGCTGGAGTGCAGTGGCTGGATCTCAGCTCACTACAAGCTCCGCCTCCTGGGTTTATGCCATTCTCCTGCCTCAGCCTCCCGAGTAGCTGGGACTATAGGTGCCCGCCACCTCGCCTGGCTAGTTTTTTGTATTTTTTTTGGTAAAAACAGGGTTTTGCCGGGCGCGGTGGCTCACGCCTGTAATCCCAGCACTTTGGGAGGCCGAGGCGGGCGGATCACGAGGTCAGGAGATCGAGACCATCCTGGCTAACACGGTGAAACCCCGTCTCTACTAAAAATACAAAAAACTAGCCCGGCGTGGTGGCGGGCGCCTGTAGTTTCAGCTACTCGGGAGGCTGAGGCAGGAGAATGGCGGGAACCCGGGAGGCGCAGCTTGCAGTGAGCCGAGATCGCGCCCCCTCGCACTCCAGCCTGGGTGACAGAGCGAGACTCCGTCTCAAAAAATAAAAATTAAAAAAAAAATAAGACAGGGTTTCACCACTGTTAGCCAGGATGGTCTCGATCTCCTGACCTCGTGATCCACCTGTCTTAGCCTCCCAAAGTGCTGGGATTACAGATTTGAGCCACCGCGCCTGGCCTCTTCTTTTTTTTTTTTTTTAATAAATGTCTGACTACTGTTGCTTAGTGTAATGTTTTTGAGGTTTATTCGTGTGTTTGCATTTCTTTTTGTCTAAGTTGCAACTTCTGGGCCTCAGAAAACACTACCCCCAAATGGGCTGGGCACAGTAGCTCATGTTTATAATCCCAGCACTTTGGGAGGCTGAGGCGGGAGCCTTTGAAGACAGGTGTTCCAGAGCAGCAGCCTGGGCATCAAAGTGAGACCACATCTTCTTTTTTGGAGACGGAGTCTCGCTCTGTTGCCCTGGCTGGAGTGCAGTGGCACGATCTCGGCTCACTGCAAGCTCCACCTCCCCGGTTCAGGCCATTCTCCTGCTCAGCCTCCCCAGTAGCTGGGACTACAGGTGCCCGCCACCACACCCGGCTGATATTTGTATTTTTTAGTAGAGGCAGGGTTTCACCGTGTTAGCCAGAATGGTCTCGATCTCCTGACCTCGTGATCCACCCCCCTTAGCCTTCCAAAGTGCTGGGATTACAGGCATAAGCCTCTGGCCTGGTCCTTTTTTTTTTTTTTTTTTTGAGACAGAGTCTCACTCGGTCACACAGGCTGGAGTGCCGTGGTACAATCTCGGCTCACTGCAATCTCTTCCTCCCGGCTTCCAAGGATGCCCCTACCTCCGCCTCCCAAGTAGCTGAGATTACATGCGTCCACCACCGCACCCAGCTAATTTTTTTATTTTTAGTAGATACTGAGTTTCACCATGTTGACCAGGCTGGTGAGACCCCAACTTTACAAAAAATAAAAATAAATTATCCAGGCCCAGAGATGCAGTCCTTTAGTCCTAGCTACTTGGGAAGGTGAGGCAGGAGGATTGCTTGGGCCCAGGATGTGGAGGCTTCAGTGAGCTATAACTGTGCCACAGCACTCCAGCTTGAGCGACAGAGTGAGAACCTGTCTCTCTCTCCCTCTTTTTTTTTTTTTTTGAGACAGAGTCTCGCTCTGTTGCCCAGGCTAGAGTGCAGTGGCGGGATCTTGGCTCACTACAACCTCCGTCTGCCGGGTTCAAGCGATTCTCCTGCCTCAGCCACATGAGTAGCTGGGATTACAGGCGTGTGCCACCATGCCTGGCTAATTTTTTGTATTTTTAGTAGAGACGGGGTTTCACCATGTTGGCCAGGATGGTCTCAATCTCCTGACCTTATGATCTGCCTGCCTTAGCCTCCCAAAGTGCTGGGATTACAGGCATGATACACTGCACCCAGCACCTGTCTCAAAGAAAGAAAGAAAATAAATAAATAAATAAATAGGCCGGGCGCAGTGGCTCAAGCCTGTAATCCCAGCACTTTGGGAGGCCGAGACGGGCGGATCATGAGGTCAGCAGATCGAGACCATCCTGGCTAACACGGTGAAACCCCGTCTCTACTAAAAATACAAAAAACTAGCCGGGCGAGGTGGCGGGCGCCTGTGGTCCCAGCTACTCGGGAGGCTGAGGCAGGAGAATGGCGTGAACCCGGGAGGCGGAGCTTGCAGTGAGCTGAGATCCGGCCACTGCACTCCAGCCGGCCGACAGAGCAAGACTCCGTCTCAAAAAAAATAAAAATAGGCCGGGCGCGGTGGCTCAAGCCTGTAATCCCAGCACTTTGGGAAGCCGAGACGGGCGGATCACAAGGTCAGGAGATCGAGACCACCCTGGCTAAGACGGTGAAACCCCATCTCTACTAAAAAATACAAAAAACTAGCCGGGCGAGATGGCGGGCGCCTGTAGTCCCAGCTACTCGGGAGGCTGAGGCAGGAGAATGGCATAAACCCGGGAGGCGGAGCTTGTAGTGAGCTGAGATCCAGCCACTGCACTCCAGCCTGGGCGACAGAGCGAGACTCCGTCTCAAAAAAAAAAATAAATAAATAAATAAATAAAAATAAAAAATAAATAAATAAATAAATAAATAAATAAGAGACCCAGGTGGCTGGGCACGGTGACTCATGCCTGTAATTCCGGTAATTTGGGAGGCTAAGGCAGGTGGATCACCTGAGGTCAGGAGGTCAAGACCAGCTCAGCCAACATGGTGAAATCCCATATCTACTAAAAATACAAAAAATTAGCTGGGCCTAGTGGCACATGCCTTAGTCTCAACTACTTGGGAAGCTGAGGCAGGAGAATCACTTGAATCCAGGAGGCAGAGGTTACAGTCAGCCAAGATCGCACCACTGCATTCCAGCCTGGGTGTTAGAGTAAGACTCCATCTGAAAAAAAAAAAAAAAGAAAGGAAAAAAAGAAAAGAAAATGAAAATAATACTCCAAAATGAAGGCCGCAGCAGCAGCTTCAGTAGCAAAAGTTTTCCTTGGACCTTTTCCTGCCCTCCTGTCGCTCAGTCCCATTGTCCCTGAGGCTAGCTACGAAAACTAGAATTTCTCTTCCCCAAAGGCAGGTCATAAAAACCAAAACCCTTTTGCCCAAAGCCAGCCATAAAACCTAAAAATATTACTTTAACTTTTCTTCCACCCTATCTGTATAAAAGCTGACCATAGGCCAGCGTGGTGGCTCATGCCTGTAATCCCAGCACTTTGGGAGGCCGAGGCGCCTGGATCACCTGAGGTCAGGAGTTTGAAACCAGCCTGACCAACATAGTGAAACCCTGTCTCTACTGAAAATACAAAATTATCTGGGAAATTAGCCGGGTGTGGTAGCATATGCCTATAATCCCAGCTACTCAGGAAGTTGAGGCAGGAGAATGGCTTGAACCCGGGAGGCAGAGGTTGCAGTGAGCTGAGATCTCGCCATTGCACTCCAGCCTGGGCAACAAGAGTGAAACTCTGTCTCAAAAAAAAAAAAAAAAAAAAGCGGGCGCGGTGCTCAAGCCTGTAATCCCAGCACTTTGGGAGGCCGAGACGGGCGGATCACGAGGTCAGGAGATCGAAACCATCCTGGCTAACATGGTGAAACCCCATCTCTACTAAAAAATACAAAAAACTAGCCAGGGGAGATGGCGGCGCCTGTAGTCCCAGCTACTCGGGAGGCTGAGGCAGGAGAATGGCGTAAACCCGGGAGGCGGAGCTTGCCATGAGCTGAGATCCGGCCACCGCACTCCAGCCCGGGCGACAGAGCGAGACTCCGTCTCAAAAAAAAAAAAATAGCTGGGTGTGGTGGTGCACATCTATAGTGCCAGCTACTTGGGAGGCTGAAATGGGAGGATCGTTGAGCGGGTGATGTTGAGGCTGCAGTGAGCAGTGATCACGCCACTGCACTCCAACCTAGGGGACAAAGGGAGACCATGTCTCAAAATAATAATAATAATCTGACCTACCTTACTTGACAGTAAGTCATAAAACTCCCATTCCAGAGAGGGTCCTGCCCCGTACCGCCACCAAAAAATACACACTCAAAGAGCCAAAAAAAAAAAAAAAAAAAAGCAACAAACAAACAAAAACCTAGACAGAAAGGCCTTGCTGGTTCTCCCCCCTCAGTGTACTCAATTAGATCATACCCTTTTTCACCATATTTCTTTTTTTTTTTTGAGACGGAGTCTCGCTCTGTCACCCAGGCTGGAGTGCAGTGGCCAGATCTCAGCTCACTGCAAGCTCCGCTCCCGGGTTCACGCCATTCTCCTGCCTCAGCCTCCCGAGTAGCTGGGACTACAGGCGCCCGCCACCTCGCCCGGCTAGTTTTTTATATTTTTAGTAGAGACGGGGTTTCACCGTTTAGCCAGGATGGTCTCGATCTCCTGACCTCGTGATCCGCCCGTCTCGGCCTCCCAAAGTGCTGGGATTACAGGCTTGAGCCCCGCGCCCGGCCCATATTTCTTTTTTCTTTTTTTTTTTTTGAGAAAGAGTCTTGCTCTGTCACCCAGCTAGAGTGCAGTGGTGCGATCTCAGCTCATTGCAAGCTCCGCCTCCCGGGTTCACACCATTTTCCTGCCTCAGCCTCCCCAGTAGATGGGACTACAGGCAACCGCCACCACGCCCGGCTAAGTTTTTGGTATTTTTAGTAAAGACAGGGTTTTACCATGTTGGCCAGGATGGTCTCGATCTCTTGACCTCGTGATCCACCTGCCTCGGCCTCCCAAAGTGCTGGGATTACAGGCGTGAGCAACCGTGCCCGGCCCCTCCAGTCATATTTCTGTAGGGCTGTCCATACTTTATTAAGCTAGGCCAGGTGTGGGGGCTAATGCCTGTAATCCCAGCACTTTGGGAGGCCAAAGCGGGTGGCTTACTTGAGGTCAGGAGTTCGAGACCAGCCTGGGCAACATGGTGAAACCCCGTCTCTACTAAAAATACAAAAATTAGCTGGGCATTGTGACGGGCGCCTGTAATCCCAGCTACTCGGGAGGCTGAGGCAGGAGAATCACTTGAACCAGCGAGGCAGTGATTACAGTGAGCCAAGATGGCGCCACTGCACTCTGGTCTGGGTAATGGAGTGAGACTCCGTCTCAAAACAACAACAACAACAACAACAGCAACAACGCCGGGCGCGGTGGCTCAAGCCTGTAATCCCAGCACTTTGGGAGGCCGAGACGGGCGGATCACGAGGTCAGGAGATCGAGACCATCCTGGCTACACGGTGAAACCCCGTCTCTACTAAAAATACAAAAACTAGCCGGGCGAGGTGGCGGGCGCCTGTAGTCCCAGCTACTCCGGAGGCTGAGACAGGAGAAGGGCGTAAACCCGGGAGGCGGAGCTTGCAGTGAGCTGAGATCCAGCCACTGCACTCCAGCCTGGGTGGCAGAGCAAGACTCCGTCTCAAAAAAAAAAAAAAAAAAAAAAAAAAAAAAAAAAAAACAGCAACAACAACAAAACTTTATTAAACTAAACATAGAAGTAGACAATTTCCTCTGTGTCTTTGGGTCATCATTCTAAAGACTCTCATATACACATTATATATGAGAGTATAGAAATACAGATATATGTATATGCCTTTTCTTCTGTTAATCAACCAACCTCAGGTCAATAATTCTTCAACAGACCTTTAGGGGGTGAAGAACCTTGGCCTTCTACATAATCCATTGTATGACCATGGTTCGCTTATCCAGTCACTTGTTGATGGGCAAATTTGTTATATTTATTTCCCGATTGTTTTTATATTTTCTATTTCATTGATTTCCACTTATTTATTTGAGTTCCTTCCTTTTGTTTTGTTCTTTTTGTTTGTTTGTTTGTGTTTTTTTTTTTTTTTTTTTTTTTTGAGACGGAGTCTTGCTCTGCCACCCAGGCTGGAGTGCAGTGGCCGGATCTCAGCTCACTGCAAGCTCCGCCTCACGGGTTTACGCCCTTCTCCTGTCTCAGCCTCCGGAGTAGCTGGGACTACAGGCGCCCGCCACCTCGCCCGGCTAGTTTTTTGTATTTTTAGTAGAGACGGGGTTTCACCGTGTTAGCCAGGATGGTCTCGATCTCCTGACCTCGTGATCCGCCCGTCTCGGCCTCCCAAAGTGCTGGAATTACAGGCTTGAGCCACCGCGCCCGGCCCTTGTTTGTGTTTTGAGATGGAGTCTTGCTCCATCGCCCAGGCTGGAGTGCAGTGGTATAATCTCGACTCACTGTGACCTCTACCTCTTGTGTTCAAGAGACTTTCCCGTCTCAGCCTCCCTAGTAGTTGGGACTACAGGCACTAGCGATCACATCTGGCTAATTTTTGTATTTTTAGTAGAGATAGGGTTTCACCATGTTGATCAGGCTGGTCTTGAACTCCTGACCTCAGGCAATCCACCTGCCCCAGCATCTCAAAGTGCTGGCATTATAGGCATGAGCCACCGCGCCTGGCCCATTTGAGGACTTTCATTTTTTTTTTCTTTTTTTTTTTAGTGACAGGAACTTGCTCTGTCACCCAGGCTGGAGAGCTGGAGTACAGTAACGCAATCATGGCTTCCTGCAGCCTTTAAATCTTAGCCTCAAGCGATCCTCCCCCGCCTTGACCTCCCAAAGTGCTCACGCCACCGTGCCTGGCCTTTCTTCCTTTCTAATACATGAAGCTATAGATTTCCCTCTAAATACTATGGTTAGCTGGATCTTGTATATCCTTAGATCCTGTGTTTTTATTTTTTATTTTTATCTCAAAGTCTTTCCTAAATTCCCTTTTGAGTTTTTCTTTGACACATGGGTCATCTGGAAGTCTGTTTTTTATTTTTTATTTTATTATTATTATTTTTTGAGATGGAGTCTCGCTCTGTCGTCCAGGCTGGAGTGCAGTGGCGTGATCTTGGCTCACTGCAACCTCTGCCTCCCGGGTTCAAGTGATTCTCCTGCCCCAGTCTTCCAAGTAGCTGGGGTTACAGGCGCCCGCCACTGTGCCCAGCTAATTTTTTGTATTTTTGGTAGAGACTGGGTTTCACCATATTTGCCAGGCTGATCTAAAAAACTCCTGACCTTGGGCCGGGCGCAGTGGCTCACACCTGTAATGCCAGCACTTTGGGAGGCTGAGACGGGCGGATCACGAGGTCAGGAGATCAAGACCATCCTGGCTAACACGGTGAAACCCTATCTCTACTAAAAATACAAAAAATTAGCCAGGCGTGTTGGCAGGTGCCCGCAGTCCCAGCTACTTGGGAGGCTGAGGCAGGAGAAAGGCATGAACCCAGGAGGCGGAGCTTGCAGTGAGCTGAGATTGCGCCACTGCACTCCATTCCTGGGAGACAGCGAGACTCCATCTCAAAAAAAAACAAAAAAAAAACAAAAAAAAACAAAAACTCCTGACCTCGTGATTCGCCTGCCTCGGCCTCCCAAAGTGTTGGGATTACAGGCGTGGCCACCACACCCGGCCAAAAAATATGGAATGCTTCATGAATTTGCGTGTCATCCTTGCACAGGGGCCATGCTAATCTTCTCTGTATCATTCCAATTTTTAATACATGTGCTGCCAAAGCGAGCACTATTTCTTTATTTTAATATTTTGATTTGAAAAATCTTCCCACCTCGTCTCTTAAAGTGCTGGGATTACAGGCTCATGCCATCGCACCCAGCCATCATTTTATTTATTTAGCCATTCGAAGTAAATTGTAAACATCAGTATTTGTCACCCCTAAACATTTCAGCAAGTATATCATTAGGTAGAGTACAATATTTGTTTATGATTCTTTCTTTGTGGTAAGCTTTGTGGAAAGATTCTTTGTTTATATCGGTGAAATGCACAAATCTAAAATGTACAGTTGGCTGGGCACAGCGGCTCACACCTGTAATCCCGACACTTTGGGCAGCTAGGGCAGGAGCATTGCTTGAGCTCAGGGATTCGAGACCAGCCTGAGCAACATAAGGAGACCCCTGTCTTTACAAATATATATATTTTTAATTAGCTGGGCATGGTGGTGCCCACCCTGGGAGGCTGCAGTGGGAGGATCACTTGAGTCCCAGTGGTTGAGCCTGCAATGAACTGTGATCACACTACTGCACTCCAGCCTGGACAATAGAGTGAGATCGTGTCTCAATAAAAACAAAAATAAAAAGAGAATTTAATAAAATAAATTGAAATGTAATAAAACAAAATAAAATATATGAGCCAAGGAGTTCTAACAAGTGCACAGAGCTGTGTGAACATATGGAACATATCCATCACTCCAGAAAGTTGCTTTAGACATGCGAACACTTACACTTAGTCTGAGTCATGCTTATAACCTTTTTTACAGCATTTTATCCAATTCATAATAGAGAGGGTTTAATTCATCACTTCGTGGTTTGTCCTGAAGCTTGCTAACCCATTACATCAGAAAGCCAACCCAGCTAATTTGAAACTGGGTGAGTCAGTGAATGGTGAATAAGTAAACACAAGAGTGAATAAAGAATAGAGGGATGAATGAAAATGTAAAGAAATCAGCCGGATGCAGTGGCTCACGCCTGTAATCCAAACACTTTGGGAGGCCGAGGTGGACAGATCACAAGGTCAAGAGATTGAGACCATCCTGGCCAACATGGTGAAACCCTGTTTCTACTAAAAATACAAACATTAGCTGGGCATGGTGGTGCACGCCTGTAGCCCCAGCTACTCAGGAGGCTGAGGCAGAAGAATCGCTTGAACTCAGGAGACGGAGGTTGCAGTGAGCCGAGATCACACTACTGCCTCCAGCCTAGGAAACAGAGTGAGACGCCTTCTAAAAAAAAAAAAAAAAAAAAAAATCAATGAATGGGCCAGGCACAGTGGCTCATGCCTGTAATCCCAGCACTTTGGGAGGCCGAGGTGGGTGTACCACCTGATGTCAGGAGTTCAAGACCAGCCTGGTCAATATGGCAAAACTTTGTCTCTACTAAAAATACAAAAATCAGCTGGGCATGGTGGCAGGTGCCTGTAATTCCAGCTACTTGAGAGGCTGAGGCAGGAGAATTGCTCGAACCGGGGAGGTGGAGGTTGCAGTGACCTGAGACCGCACCACTGCACTCCAGCCTGGGCGACAAGAGCAAAACTCTGTCTCAAAAAATAAATAAAAATAAAAACAAAACAAGAAATCAATGAATGATGAAATCAGCAAAAGAGTGATTTGATGAATGCATGGTTGGGTGGATAGATGGAGAGATGAAAAGATACACGAATGGGTAACTTTCCAGCTTGAGTTGGAAAAGGGTAAAAAAATAGACAATGAAGAGGTGAATGGATAATTGGATAGAAAGAGATGGAAAAGTGATGAATGGCTGAATGGAGGGATGAATGGGCATATGGAGGACAAATGGATGAGTGTGATGAAAGCAGAGAATTACATGGACAAATAGAGGGATGAAGAAATGAATGGATGGACGAAAGTTAGATGTAAGGATGGCTGAATGAATAGACAGAGGACTGGTAGATGGTTAGATGTTTGGATGGATGGAGAGGATGACGGATGGTTAGATTCATGGGTGATGGATAAAGTGTCGAATGAAAGAATGGTTGGATGTTTGGATGAGTGGGTGAACATATGGTTGACTGGATGTTTGGAGAGATTGACCATGAGATGACGAGATAATGAGTGCAGAGGTAAATGGATGGGTGGATGGGATGGGTAGGTGGATAAAAGGTTGGATGAAAGATGGTTGAACCATCAGATCAATGGATGGATTGATGAGGTCTAGATGTTGGATGTTTGATTGATGGATGGTTGGATGGACTTTTGGTTGGATACATGGAGAGATTAATGGATGTTGGGATACATGAGTGGAGAGATGGATGCATGGATGTATGGAACGACAAGCTGTATAGTGGTTAAGTGTGCAGATCCTTGGGAGCCAGACCAGCTGGATTTGAATCCTCCTTCTGCCATTTATACACTGCGTAATTTGGGCAATTTGTTTCATTTTCCTTTGTTTCCTCATCTGTTACAGAGGGATGATAATAATTGTTTCTACCTCTTGGGGTTGCTGTGAGAAATGAATGAGCCCTAAATCAGTGCTTGGGGCATAACCAGGTTTATGATGATGGGAGGATGGATGGTCAGATGACTGGATGGATGAAGGATAGATGAAGTGCATGACTGAATGAAGGAAGGGAAGAGTAGTGGGGGAGCAGATGGAGACACACACTCATGAGACACCCTCAGACATTTTATTAGGGGCTTAGAAAGGAGTCCTAGGGGATCATTCTATTTTCCCATGAGTTATGGCCCCAGGAATAGATTAGATCTGGACATAGGACAAGGTAACATCACCCTGGATTTCCAACGTGTCTACCATCTGAAAGGCCGAGAGGCGATGGGTGAAGTCAAAGAGGTGCTGGCCATTGGCGAAAACCTTGAAGCGATCCAAGCCACAGCGAATGGACAACTGCAGAGAGAGTGGGGGGCGTGAGGTCAGGGCCAGGACCAAGGCCCTGGAAAGAAGTGGGAAAAGAGAACCCAGACTCACATCAAAGAACTGTCCGGGACCAAATGGGTTATGCGTGATCTTCCTCTCCTCGGATCCCCACGAGCCTTTCAGAAGGCTGTTCCGGACCACGGTACCATCGTCCATGCGGGGATTAATGTGCAAAGCTATGTCCCCCGTGGAGCCCACCTTGAAGTTGATGGCAAACCTGGGGACAGAGAGGGAGGGGGGAGTCAGATGGAGTTCAATGGGGAGGGGCCTGTGGGCTGGACCTCTGAGTCCCTAAAGGAGGAGGGGACAGAGGGTCTAGACTGTTGGGTCTGAGGAGGGAGGAGGGGGCTGGGGGTTCCCACCTAGTCTACGTTATACCTCTTGCCTGCGGGGGGCACATAGCCCTTGATGATGATGGTTCTTCGAGCCGTGAGCCCTCCTTGCAGCCTCCCGAAATATGGCACAGGCTGTGGGAAGAGAATGGGGGAGTCCCATTCTCTCTCAGCTTCGCAGAGCCAGATGTGGGAAGAAATTTTATTTTTCTTTTCTTTTCTTTCCTTTCTTTTTTTCTTGTAAGAGATGGGGTCTCACTCTGTCACCCAGGCTGGAGTGCAGTGGCATTATCAAGTCTCACTGCAGCCTCGAACTGCTGGGCTCAAGCAATCCCCCCATCTCAGCCTCCCGAAGTGCTGGAATTACAGGCATGAGCCACCACGCCCAGCCTTGCAGGAACAAATTTTGTTTTCAAAGCAGAGTCTCCCTCTGTTGCCCAGGTTACAGTGGCACAATCTCAGCTAACTGCAACCTCTGCCTCCCAGGTTCAAGCAATTCTCCTGCCTCAGCCTCCCAAGTAGCTGGGATTACAGGCATGTGCCACCACACCTGGCTAACTTTTGTCATTTTAGTAGAGATGGGGATTCACCATGTTGACCAGGCTGGTCTGGACCTCCTGACATCAAGTGATCCACCTGCCTTGGCCTCCCAAAGGGCTGGGATTACAGGCATGAGCCATCATGTCTGGCCAAGAACAAATTTTCTTCCTTTTTTTTTTTTTTTTTTTTTGAGACAGAGTCTCGCTCTGTCGCCAGGCTGGAGTGCTGTGGCGCGATCCCGGCTCACTGCCACCTCCGATTTCCTGGTTCAAGTGATTCTTCTGCCTCAGCCTCCTGAGTAGCTGGGATTACAGGCGCCCACCACCACGTCCAGCTAATTTTTGTATTTTTAGTAGAGACGGAGTTTCACTATGTTGGCCAGATGGTCTCGCTCTCCTGACCTCGTGATCCACCCGCCTCGGCCTCCCAAAGTGCTGGGATTACAGGCATGAGCCACCATTCCTGGCCCAAGAACAAATTTTCTGAGAGGCCCTACTCCTCCTGGAAAACATCCCCAACCCCTTCTGCTCCCTAAACCTGACCACTAACTCTATCTACCCTCTCCCCACCTCCCACCCCAAACACCCTCAGCCCACTCTCTTTCTGGCTGTCTCAGGTTCCCCGGGGATCCGTGCCCCCTCCCAACCATCCACCTCTGTTTCCCCTAAGCCATACCGGGTTGAAGACTGGGGGTCCTTCCATGGTCTGTGAAGTGAGGAAGAAGCGATATTATTCTCCAAGAGTCAACAGATATCTACGACACACCCATTAGATTCCGACGTTTCTCTAGGTGCTGGGTTAGTACACCTGGGGCTGCAACCCCTTTTAGCTTCCCCCACCCCAATTCTCACCATTCCCACTCCCCACCCGGGGGCATCTCAGCCCTCCACTCACGGGCAGGCTGTTCAGCTGTTGATGGCAATGTCCGGGACCCTGAACGATGGACAGAAGGTGGGAAAGGTGAGAGGGGCTGAGGGACCCCCACTAAGGGGGAAGACCCTCACCCGTCAGCAAGTACTTACAGGGTAAGGTGGCATCATTGGGGGTCCCTGTGGGCACAGAAAGAGAAAGCGGTTATGAGAGGGTCCTCACATTTGGGACTGAAAGATGTCAAGGGTGCCTGCCCCGGGGTGGCCCACCACCACCAGTGTGCCAGGGAACTCTGGCATCAAAGGGTGGCACCCCAATCACAGATTCATGGAGAGGGGCACCCCATGTTGAGGGATTGCTGGTGCCCAGTGAGTCACCCCAAAGTTGTAGGACAATGCCTGGTCCATTCCATTCTCTGTACCCTTCCCCATGCTGTCTTCCTGCTGTCCCGGGGCCCTGACTCGCTGACCTTGATCTCAGTTTCTGCCTCTGTCTCTGTGTTTCTGTCTCTCTCTCTCTGTCTTGGCCACACCTCAGCACAGGGGCTTCCTTCTGCCTAACACCTTATTTATTTAATTTAATTTAATTAATTAATTAATTTATTTGAGATGGAATTTTGCTCTTGTTGCCCAGGCTGGAGTGCAGTGGCACGATCTCAGCTTACTGCAACCTCCACCTCCTGGGTTCAAGCGATTCTCCTGCCTTAGCCTCCCAAGTAGCTGGGATTACAAGCATGCGCCACCATGCCCGGCTAATTTTGTATTTTTAGTAGAGACAGGGTTTCTCCATGTTGGTCAGGCTGGTCTCAAACTCCCGACCTCAGGTGATCTGCTCACCTCAGCCTCCCAAGTCTAACACCTTTAACTTTTACTCTCTGTCTCTCCTTTCTCTCTGTTTCCTCGTCTTTTCTCCTCCTTATAATAACTCCTTTCTGTCTTGACTTCTATTCTCAGCCAGCTATCCCAAAGGCCCTTTTTTTTTTTTTTTTTTTTTTTTGAGACGGAGTCTCGCTCTGTCACCCAGGCTGGAGTGCTGTGGCCGGATCTCAGCTCACTGTAAGCTCCATCTCCCGGGTTCACGCCATTCTCCTGCCTCAGCCTCCCGGGTAGCTGGGACTACAGGCGCCGCCACGTCACCCGGCTAGTTTTTTTTTTTTTTGTAGTTTTTAGTAGAGACGGGGTTTCACCGTGTTAGCCAGGATGGTCTACGATCTCCTGACCTCGTGATCCGCCCGTCTCGGCCTCCCAAAGTGCTGGGATTACAGGCTTGAGCCACCGCGCCCGGCCCCAAAGGCCCTTTAAAAGTAGCTTTATATAGCTGGGTGTGGTGGCAGGTGTCTGTAATCCCAGCTACTTGGGAAGCTGAGAAAGGAGAATTGCTTAAACCTGGGAGGCAGAGGGTACAGTGAGCTGAGATTGCACCACTGCACTCCAACCTGGGCCACACAGCAAGACTCCATCTCAAAAAAAAAAAAAAAAAAAGTAGCTTTATATGCCGGGCGCTGTGGCTCACGCCTGTAATTACAGGACTTTGGGAGGCTAAGGTGGGTGGATCACCTGAGGCCAGGAGTTTGAGACCAGCCTGGACAACATAGGGAGATTCCTCCCCTCCGTCTTTACAAAAAATGTAAAGATTAGCTGGGGATGGCGGCATGTGCCTATAGTCCCAGCTACTCAGGAGGCTGAGGTGGGAGGATCACTTGAACCCAGGAAGTTAAGAATGCAGTGAGCTGTGATTGCACCACCACACTCCAGCCTGGGTGACAGAGCCAGACCCTGCCTCAATAATAATAATAAATTAAATAAAATTGAGAAACTCAATTTAATTGCATGTTATTTATTTTTAATGATGGTGTTAAGCAACCTCTTGGGAATTCATTCACTATGGTGTGTTCTTTTCCCTTCCTTATCCTCACTTCCTGACTCACCTTACACACTTCCTCCTACACCAGGAAGCCCTGCCTTCCTGACCCATGGCTAGTCAAGCCCTTCCTTTAGGCTCCCAAAACCTCCTGCATACTCCACATCCCAGCCCCCACCCCTCTGCCTGTGCCTTCCCTACCACAGCTCTGACCATTTCTGATGCCATGTCTGTGAGCCCGGTGAGGTCAGGGCCCAGAGATATCTCAGTCATTCCCGTCTCCAGCCCTGCCTAGCCCAGGGCCTGACCCCTTTTCCTGCCCCCACACACCCCCTATCCTGGCCCTGATCCCTCTGCCTGGGTCCCAACCCAGCTGCAACCCTTCAGCCTGGGCCTCCCCTTCCTGGCCCTGATCCCTTGCAGTGATGGGTCTGTCTTCCCAGTGGGCTCCCTTGATCATCACTGGGCTCTTGGCATCACTTAGCAGAGGGAGGCGCTTGGGAAATAAATGAATGTGGAACCTGGCTGGGCACCATGGCTCACACCTGTAATCCCAGCACTCTGGGAGACTGTAGCCAGTGGATCTCTTGAGGCCAGGAGTTCAAGACCAGCCTGGCCAACATAATGAAACCCCATCTCTACTAAAAATACAAAAATTAGCCGGATGTGATGGTGGGTGCCCGTAATCCCAGATACTTGGGAGGCTGAGGCAGGAGAATTGCTTAAACCTGGGATGTGGAGAGTGCAGTGAGCCAGAATCACGCCACTGTACTCCAGCCTGGGCGACAGAGCAAGACTTCATCTCAAAAAGAAAAAATAGGCCAGGCCCGGTGGCTCACGCCTGTAATCCCAGCACTTTGGGAGGTTGAGGCAGGCAGATCACGAGGTCAGGAGATCGAGACCATCCTGGCTAACACGGTGAAACCCTGTCTCTACTAAAATATAAAAAAATTAGCCAGGTATGGTGGCGGGCACCTGTAGTCCCAGCTACTCGGGAGGCTGAGGCAGGAGAATGGCGTGAATCCGGGAGGTGGAGCTTGCAGTGAGCCAAGATTGCGCCACTGCACTCCAGCCTGGGCGACAGAGCGAGACTCAGCCTCAAAAAAAAAAAGAAAAAAGAAAGAAAGAAAGAAAAATGAATGTGGAACTGAATTTAGAAAGGAAGGACGCAAGAAGGGATGGGACCCCTCACACCTGGGGCGGGGGGAGCCGGCCTCCGATGAAGTTGATTGATTGAAGTTGCAGATCCCCATCTACTTGCAGGTGGGTGACCATCTGCAGGGGAAGCCGGTGCCCATACTCATAGAAGGAATTTCCATTTACCACCACCTGGAGGGCAGAGATGGGAGGTCAGGAGTCAGCACCCATGATCCTGGGAAGGTAGAAACAGGAAGCAGGGGCAGGGTGCCATGGCTCACGCCTCTAATCCCAGCACTTTGGGAGGCTGAGGTGGGCAGATCATTTGAGATCAGGGGTTCGAGACTAGCCTGGCCAACATAGTGAAACCCCGCCTCTACTGAAAATACAAAAATTAGCTAGGCATGGTGGCATGCGCCTGCAATCCCAGCTACTCGGGAGGCTGAGGCAGGAGAATCGCCTGAACCCGGGAGGTGGAGGTTGCAGTGAGCCAAGATCACACTGCTGTACTCCAGCCGGGCGACAGAGCAAGACTCTGTCTCAAAAAAAAAAAAAAAAAAAAAAAAAAAAAAGCAGGGAACAGGGATGTTGGGAGCTGAAAGTCTTGGGGATGAGCTGGGGCAGCCTCAGCATCAGGAACCTTGGAGTCCACAGCTCAGAGGCCAAGCGAGGGTCAAAAGTCAGCTCACTGGCCAGGTGCGGAGGCTCATGCCTGTAATCCCAGCACTTTAGGAGGCCAAGGTGGGGGGATCATTTGAGATCAAGAGTTTGAGACCAGCTTGAGCAACATAGCAAGACCCTGTCTTTACAACACAGCAAGACCCTGTCTTTATAAAAACATACAAAAATTAGCCAGGCGTGGTGATGTGCACCTGGAGTCCCAGTTACTCCGGAGGCTGATGTGAGAGGGTCACCAGAGCCTGGGGAGGTTGTGGGTATAGTGAGCTCTTTGCATCACTGCACTCCAGCCTGGGCAACAGAGCGAGACCCAGTCTAAAGAGAAAAAAAAAAGTACATGGTTTGCAAAAAAACACAAACTGGTAGGAGGAAATACACATGAAATGTATTACAAGGCTCTCAGCAGTAGGGTAATGGGACTAAGAAAAAGAGCTAAAAGAGGAATTTTAAAAATAGGCAGGAAAGAAAGAAAAGAAAAAAAAGAAGTTGACATAAAAAGTGGGGATAGAAAAAGGAAAGAAAGGAAGGAGGGAGGGAGAGAGAAGGAAGAAGAGAGGAGGGAAGGAGGGAAGGAAGGAGGGAAGGAAAGAGGAGAGAACGGAGAAATAGGAAGGAAAAAGAAGAAAAAGAAGGAAGAGGCCGGGCACGGTGGCTCACGCCTGTAATTCCAGCACTTTGGGAGGCCGAGGCGGGCAGACCACCTGAGGTCAGGAGTTCAAGGCCAGCCTGGGCAACATGGTGAAACCCTGTCTCTACTAAAAATACAAAAATTAGTTGAGCGTGGTGGCACGCGCCTGTAGTCCCAGCTACTCGGGAGGCTGAGGCAGGAGAATCTCTTGAACCCAGGAGGTGGAGGTTGCAGTAAGCCGAGATCGTGCCACTGCACTCCAGCCTGGGCAACAGGGTGAGACTCTATCTCAAAAAAAAAAAAAAGAAAAAAAAAAAAGAAAACGAAGGAAGGAGGGAAGGAAGGAAGGAGCCGAGATGGCGCCACTGCACTCCAGCTCAGGAAATAAGAGAGAAAGCACGCAGACCTTGTAGTGCTCAGCCAGGACTAGGAAGACCAGCTCGAAGGCGGCACCCTTTTTGAAGGGCATGCTTCTCTTCCTCTCCTCGCTGCCCCACTTCCCGCCCTGCAGGGTGTTGAAGACCACCTTGTCCCAGCCGTCAAACCGCGGATTGAAGTGGAAGGCGATGTCTGCGCCCGGGTCCTGTCCCACCACAAAGTTCACGAAGAATCTGGCGGGACATGAAGGGCTCGTTCCCCTGGTGCCACCTCCCGGTGCCTGGGGGCCCCCTCTAGGAAGCCCTCTCCCCGCCGCCCTGTCCTAGGGCTCCCTGGTCCGGACCTCAGCACCTGCTCTGAGGGGCGACCTTGGCACTGTGGGCCATGGTGTGGAGGGGGTGTGAATTCTGAGGGGGGCAGATTCCCACCACCACCACACCTTCGCTCACAGCCTTTCCTTCTTTTTTTTTTTTTTTTTTTTGAGATGGAGTCTTGCTCTGTCACCCAGGCAGGAGTTGGAGTGTCACAATCTCAGCTCACTGCAACCTCCACCTCCCGGATTCCAGTGATTCTCCTGCCTCAGCCTCCCAGGTAGCTGGGATTACAGGCGTGCACCACCACATCCAGCTAATTTTTGTATTTTAAGTAGAGATGGGGTTTCACCATGTTGGCCAGGCAGGTCTTGAACTCCTGACCTCAGGTGATCCACCTGCCTCGGCTTCCCAAAGTGCTGGGATTACAGGTGTAAGTCACTGTGCCTGACCTTTGTTTTCTTTTTTTGAGACAGGGTCTCACGGTCTCGCCCTGTCCTCCAGGCTGGAGTGCAGTGGCCACGATGGCAGCTCACTGCAGCCTCAACCTCCTGGGTCAACTGATTTTCCTGCATCATCCTCCCTAGTAACTGGGACTACAGGCTCATGCCACTATGCCTGACTTTTTTTTTTTTTTTCGTAGAGACAGGGTCTCACTATGTTGCTCAGGCTGGTCTCAAACTCCCGGGCTCAAGCAATCCTACCACCTTGGCCTCCCAAAGTGCTGGGATTACAGGTGTGAGTTGCTGTACCCAGCCCACCTTGCCTTCTTAGACCACCTCCTCCAGCCTCTTCCCAACTTCCAGTTATGACTGCTACGAGTCTGCCACAGGCCAGGCTCTGTCCTATGCATTTTGGGCCTCCCTGCTCCACTCCTGGCCCTGAAGATCATTTCCCTGATGCAGCCAGAGGGCCCCTGTGAACACCCATGCCGCATCACATTCTGCACCCCCGGGCACACCAGCATCCTTGAAATTGCTCCCCAGGGCAGGCACACACCTGTCTCAGGGCTTTTGCACTGGCTCTTCCCTCTGCCTGGACGGCCCTTCCCTCAGCTGTCCCAGGGGATGCCTCTCTCCATTCTTTTTTGTTTGTTTGTTTGTTTTTTTTTTTGAGACGGAGTCTCGCTCTGTCGCCCAGGCTGGAGTACAGTGGCCGGATCTCAGCTCACTGCAAGCTCCGCCTCCCGGGTTTACGCCATTCTCCTGCCTCAGCCTCCCGAGTAGCTGGGACTACAGGCGCCTGCCACCTCGCCTGGCTAGTTTTTGTATTTTTTAGTAGAGACGGGGTTTCACCGTGTTAGCCAGGATGGTCTCGATCTCCTGACCTTGTGATCCGCCCGTCTCGGCCTCCCAAAGTGCTGGGATTACAGGCTTGAGCCACCGCGCCCGGCCACAACCTCTCTCCATTCTTTCTGTTCTTTGCTGAAATGTTTCCTTCCCAGGCAGAACTTCTCTGGCCGCCTTTTTAGTTTTTTTGAGACAGTCTATCTTTGCCACCCAGGCTGGAGTGCAGTGAAGTGATCTCAGCTCACTGCAACTTCTGCCTTCAGGGCTCAAGTGATTCTCCCACATCAGGCTCCCAAGTAGCTGGGATTACAGGCACCTGTTACCAGGCCTGGCTAATTTTGTATTTTTAGTAGAGATGAGATCTTGCCGTTTTGGCCAGGCTGGTATCCAACTCCTGACCTCAGGTGATCAGTCTGGCTTAGCCACCCAAAGTGCTAGGATTACAGGCGTGAGCCACAGCGCCGGGCCTGGACTTCTTTTTTATGTTTTCCCTACTAGGACGTCAGCTCCATGAGGGCAGAAGTCTGTCCTGTTCACTCCTCCATCCCTAGTGTCAGGACACAGAGTGGGTACTCACTGAAGAAGTAAACAATAAATAAATAAACAACAGGCTGGGCAGAGTGGCTCACACTAGTGCCTGATTCTCCCAGCACTTTAGGAGGCCGAGACTAGAGGATCGCTTGAGCCCAGGAGTTCAAGACCAGCCTGGGCAACATAACAAGACTTTGTCTCTACAAAACAAATAATAATGATAAAAAAAATTAAAACCGGGTGCGGTGGCTCACGCCTATAATCCCAGCACTTTGGGAGGCCGAGGCGGGCGAATCACCTGAGGTCAGGAGTTCGTGACCAGCCTGACCAACATGGAGAAGCCCCATCTCTACTGAAAAATACAAAATTAGCTGGGTGTGGTGGCGCATGCCTGTAATCCCAGCTACTGGGGAGGCTGAGGCAGGAGAATCACTTGAAACCAGCAGGCGGAGGTTGCATTGAGCAGAGATCGCGCCACTGCACTCCAGCCTGGGCAACAAGAACGAAACTCCGTCTCAAAAAAAAAAAAAAATTAAAAATTAAATTAGCTGGGCATGGTGGCACATGTCTGTAGTCCCATCTGCTTGGGAAGATGAGGTGGGAGGATCACTTGAGCCCAGGAGTTGGAGGCCGAAGTGAGCCATGATATTGTGCTACTGCACTCCAGCCTGGGCAACAGAGCAAGACCCTATCTCTAGGGAAAAAAAGTCATATGAGGCCAATTATTGTCACCGTGTTAAGGCCCTTTTTAAAAAGTTAAGACTGGGCCAGGCACAGTGGCTCATGCCTATAATCCCAGCACTTTGGGAGGCTGAGATGGGCGGATCACTTGAAGTAAGGAGTTTGAGACCAGCCTGGCCAACATGGTGAAACCCCGTCTCTACTAAAAATACAAACATTAGCCAGTATGCTGGCACATGCCTGTAATCCCAGCTACTCGAGAGGCTGAGGCAGGAGAATCCCTTGAACCTGGGAGACAGAGGTTGCAGTGAGCCGAGATCATGCCATTGCACTGCAGCCTGGGCGACAAGAGCAAAACTCCATCTCAAAAAAAAAAAAGAAGAAAAGAAAAAAAAAGAGCCGGGTGCAGTGGCTCACGCCTGTAATCCCAGCACTTTGGGAGGCCGAGGCGGGTGGATCGCCTGAGGTCAGGAGTTCGAGACCAGCCTGACCAACATGGAAAAACCCTGTCTCTACTAAAAATACAAAATTAGCTGGGCCTGATGGCACATGCCTATAATCCCAGCTACTAGGGAGGCTGAGGCAGGAGAATCGCTTGAACCTGGGAGGCGGAGGTTGCGGTGAACCAAGATCGTGCCATTGCACTCCAGCCTGGGCAACAAGAGTGAAAGTCCGCCTCAAAAAAAAAAAAAAAAAAAGAAAAGAAAAGAAAGTGAAGTACAGAGAGGTACAGTCACTTTCACCCTTTCACCAACATAGAGCTGGGGAGTGGCAGAGCTGGGATTTTAACTCAGGGACCCAGCCCTGAGCCTGTGATCTCAATTCCTGCCATCACACTCATCGGCTTCAGTCTAATGTCCAACTCAGGGGCTGCCTCTCAAGGTGAGCCCTCCCTGAACCTTCTGGCCCCCACATACCCACTCCTGATCTGCCCCAGGCTCGTCTCTAGCTATTGGGTGGGGCAGCAAAAGAGTCCCCTCCTCACCAGGGTGGGGTAAGGGCAGAAAGCCCCCAACAGCCAGGCCCAGAGCACTCTGTGGGAAGTCCCCTGCCAGCCCAGCCTGGCTTGGGGAGGGTCTTACCTCCTCATGTGCTCGCTGGCTACTCCTTGGATGTAAACAGACATTCCCACGCTGAGCCCGCCCGGGATGGGCTTGTAGTAAGGCAGTGTCTGGAGAAGAGGCCTGGTGAGGGGACTCACAAGCCATCTGCCTGTTGCAGCCTTTACCCCTCCCAGAAAAGCCCCCCAGTCCCTTAAGCAGGGGAGAGGAAACCACAGGGGAGGACCAGGTTGAAGATGACGAGGGCCGACAGTTAGACGTGGACACTGACAGCCTGAGGTCAGGGTGGGCGTAAATTGAGGGTCTGGGTCTGCTTTGGGTAAATCAAACCACAGAGTTAGATGGGGCCCCCCAGGATCAGGGTAGGGAAAATTGGTGTGAGGGCTTATGGATGGAGCTGCGGGCAGGGTGGGGCCTGAGTCGGCATCTCACCGGGTTGTAGGTGGGCTGGTAGCCCGGTGCGGGGACATAGGCCATTGCTCGAGGTTGCGCTAGTGGCTGGTCCTGTGAGAAGAGCTGCAGGAGTGGGAGATGGTGGTGGATGGCAGGCGGTGGTGGCTCTTATACCCAGGGTAAGGGCGTGGCTGGCAGGGGAGGATCCATAGGGCTCTCTTCTGGGACTCTCAGGCTGTCGGCTTCTCCTAGAGCGCACCCTAGTCTCCCTTCCCTTGCCACCTTCCCTGGTGACCAGCCAGGACCCAAATCACCTGGGTCCCCTCCCCTAGGCCCTCCTGCAAAGAGGAAGTGCTGATGAACTTTGGCCCTGCCAGGGCCTTATCAGAGCCCATAAAACCCTGCCCGGAATTCTGTTGGCAGAGGGAGGGTGAGAACAGGCAGGGCAGGGCAGGGCTGCAGGAGTGACCCAGGACAGGTGGGCAGCGGAAAAGGAGAACTCAGAGGAACTGCAAATTCCTGCCTCTCCCAGCAACTGTGAAGGGACCTACATTGATTACGTGCCCACCAAACGGCTTTACCATGTATGTTGTAGTGTAGTGAGAGTGGTTTAGATTACTAGTGTGTGGAGCCAGAGGTTCTGGGTTCAAATCCTGCCTTTGCCACTTCTCAGCTGTCTGATCCTGGGTCAGTGCCTTACCTTCCATTTGCCCATGTGCTCATCTGTAAAATGGGGATAGTGGTAGTATCAGCTGGGTGCAGTGGCTCGTGCCTGTAATCCCAGCACTTTGTTTGGCTGAGGTGGGTGGATCACCTGATGTCAGGAGACCAGCCTGGTGAAATTCCAGTCTCTACTAAAAATACAAAAATTAGCCAGGCATGGTGGCGGGCGCCTATGATCCCAGCTACTTGGAGGCTGAGGCAGGAGAATTGCTTGAACCTGATGGTGGAGATTGCAGTGAGCCGAGATCATGCCACCGCACTCCAGCCTGCGTGACAGAGGGAGACTGTTTCGGGGAAAAAAAAAAAAATCATAACAGAGGAAACAAACATTGAATAGCTATCAAAATATTTTAAACATGAATGTGTGATCCAGTAATGCCTGTATGTCATTAATCTACCAAATAAGAAGATCTAGCAGTGGGTCCAACAGTTACTCAAAAAAAAAAAAAAAAGTAGTATCAACGTTGGGCTGGGTGTGGTGGCTCGTGCCTACAATCCCAGCACTTTAGGAAGTTGAAGCAGGAGGACTCCTTGAGCCTAGAAGTTCAAGACCAGTTTGGGAAATATAGAGAGACCCCATGTCTAAAAAATAAAAACAAAAATTAGCTGGGCATGGTAGCACACATCTGTATGCCTAGCTACTCAGGAGGCTGAGGCAGGAGGATCGCTTGAACGCAGGAGTTCAAGGTTACAGCGAGCTATGATCATGCCACTGCACTCGAGCCTGGGTGACAGACTAAGACCCTGTCTCTAAAATTAACAACAACAATAGTCATAACAATAATCATAATGGTATCAACTTCATAGAGTCCTTGATCATTAAGATAATAAATGCTCAGAACAGGACTTGCCATATAGAAGTCATTACATTAATGTTTGGTCTCTTACAGTCATTCCAAATGTAAATCCAGAAGATTGGGAAGATATACAGATAAAAAGCCCTAAAGTTTTGTTTGTTTTGTTTGTTCATTTTTGAGACAGAGTCTTGCTCTATCACCCAGGCTGCTGTGCAGTGGCACCATCCCGGTTCACTGCAACCTCTGCCTCCCGGGTTCAAGCGATTCTCCTGCCTCAGCCTCCTGAAGAGCTGGGATTACAGGCATGCCCCACACCCGGCTAATTTTTGTGTTTTTAGTAGAGATCAGGTTTTGCCATGTTGGCCAGTCTGGTCTCAAACTCCTGACCTCAAGTGATCCGCCTGCCTCAGCCTCCCAAAGTGCTGGAATTGCAGGCATGAGCCACTGCGCCCAGCCAGAAACCCCAAAGTTGTTTTTTGTTTTTTTGAGACAGTCTCGCTCTGTCGCCCAGGTTGGAGTGCAGCAGCATGATCTCAGCTCACTGCAACCTCGCCTACCCGGTTCGAGGATTCTTCTGCCTCAAGCCTCCCCAGTAGCTGGGACTACAGGCACCAGCCATCACACCCAGCTAATTTCTGTATTTTTAGTAGAGATGGGGTTTCACCATGTTGACTAGGCTGGTCACGAACTCCTGAACTCAGGCAATCCACCTGCCTCAGCCTCCCAAACTGCTGGGATTACAGGTGTGAGCCACCATACCCAGCACTCTAAAGTTTTAAAGAAATGAGGCTCAAGGGAATTCCCTGGTAACAAGGGAATCCCAGCCAGAGGCCAGCACCAGATCCCATGTGCTGTGCAGTGAGAGGCGCCAGGCAGGGTGCGAATGCCACCCTCAACCCCAGGGCAGGCAGGGAGATGGGGAAGCCTTGCAACCCAGGGGGAGCCCAGCGACTTTTGCTCACTCCCTCCTTCCCTGGCTTCCTTGTGCCCCTCGCCTGCCCGCTGCCAGTCTGAATGGCCATCACCTCCATGCCACCCATTCCCATGCATCCAACCTCTAGCCCCAGCCTTCAGGACTGCGGTCTCTGGAGCCCCCAAGGGCATCCCAGCCCCTCCCACCTCTCCTCTTTCCAAGAAGATCACCGGTTTCTTTACTTTGCTTTATTGTTCGTGGGGTGAAGATAAGGCCTTGGGCTTGAGGAAGTCATTGTCATATAGTTATAAACTGGGAGACTGGGTGAGAAGGCACACAGACGAAGGTCATCGCCCATCCTCCCTTTCTGCAGATGAGGTGGGACAAGGCCAGGCCCCTGGCTGGGGACCGGGATGCGAGGGCTCTCAGAGCTTGGAGAAGGTGACACTTTTCAGTTCCTTGTTCTCAGTCATGGCTTGGACCGACTTGGTGATGTCCTGGGTCTGCAGCATGCTCATGTTCCAGGACGCCTGGTACCGAGGGTGTTGGGAAAGAACGAGGAGACAGATTAGCAGGGGCCAATCAGGATGAAGCATGCAGCACCCTGAGCCTTAGTTGGTCGCCTGGGGTTAGAGGAGGGCTGTGACTGCTTGGAGCAAGCGCCTTACCACGTAGTTGAGGCTCTCGGCCACCGAATGGTCACGGGAGTAGAGCAGGTTGACCTTGGTGCCCTGCACCGCCACGGGGCTCCTGCTGGAAATCTCAGCCGCCAGTGCTAAGGCAGCATCGAGCATGACCTCCTTGTCTGGGAACACCCGGCTGCAGCGAAAGAGATCGGGGACCGGGTGGGCTGGGAAGGGCTCTCTCCCCCAGCCTCCCGCAGATGAAGAAGTGGCCACTCACAGAGGAAGGCCCAAGACCCCAAAGAAACAGCCCAACGGGAGCAGGGGACTGACCCCACACTAAAGAAATGACCTCGCCAAGAAAGGATGCCACTTGGAATTCTAGAGTGAGGAGACAAGGGGACCCAAAAAGGCCTCCACGCCCCCGACCTGGCTGCCCCCAGCACTAAGCCACCAGGGCCATGGCCCTACCTGACCAGCCCACTGCCCAGGGCCTCATCAGCCATCATCTTGCGGGCGGTGAAGGCCAGCTCGTTGACCAGGCTACAAAGGGGAGCGTGCATCAGGAGGTGGCTGTCACCCCAGGGCTGCGAGATGCTCTGGGGTGCCCCGCCTACACACCCACTCCCCCTGCACCCACCTCTGGTTCCCGATGACCTTGGGCAGACGCTGCAGTGTCCCTACATCGGCAGCCAAACCCACGTCCACCTCCTGGGGGAGGAACCGAGTCAGTGTTTGGTTTCTGCCCAATACTGTGCCCCTCACAACATCAACGTCCATGAAATTTCATGTTTACTGGAGAGTCCCGCCCCACCTTCACCCCAGGGACTTCTTCCAAAGTCCCACTCCATTGCCCAGGCAGCTTCTTGACTCAGGCAAGTTCCTTCAACCTAGAATAGAGCCCACCTTCCCACTCACACGCCCTCCCATCCCTTCAGGGCAGCTCCATCTATCATGAGAGAGGCGCCCTCTTCACCCTACCTGAGACCCCTTTACTGCGTCCCCCGGCTCCATCCTGCCTCCCACCTTCATCCCTATGGCCCCAGGAGCAATCCCTGCCTCTGGCACCTGCCAGCCTCAACCCCACCCCATACCTTACCATTCACAACTTCACTTCTTGACTTCCTCTACCGGCAAGTCTTACTTTGTCAGGTTCAACTCCGACTCTTCCATGAAGCCCTCGGGGCTCACTCCAGGCCCCCCAACCCCACCCCACTGCCCAGCTCTAAGCAGGAGCTCAGGAGGATGGCTCACCTTCACCTGGAAGAAAGCGTCCTGGGCACAGTACCGGATGTCACAGGCGGTGATGAGGTCCACACCTAGGAGGTAGAGGCCAGGGACGCTGAATGACCACCAGAACCAACCCTGCCTCCCAGGACGTGGGAGGGGGATTCCTCTTGGGACAGAGTCTGGCCCATGACAGAGCTGAGGCTGGATGCCAGTGGCCGCAGCGTTGGGGTAGCAGCCCGACCCGGGGAGCACCCGAGCAGGAGGACAGCCACAGACTCACCTCCGCCAATGCAGCCCCCATGGACGGCAGCAATCACAGGCTTGGGGCACTGAGAGGGAACAGGAAGAGTGGGGTCAGGGCTGGCCCAGGGGAGGTGGGCATGGAGAGGGATGCCCTAGAGTCACCTTCTCGATGACGCTGAAGGTCTCCTGATATCGAGTGATGATGTCACGGAGGTACCAGCTCATCCGGGCCACATCATCTCCTTTGGGCTGCAGGATGTCCGAAGCCAGGTCCATCAGGTCAATACCTGGTGAGAAGGCATGAGAGAGCTCATCCAGGCTCCCAGGCCCCACCCATTGCCCCAACCAGGGGTCAGAACCCAGGCGCAGCAGGTTCGAATCCCCAAACCACCAAGGCAGAAAAACCAACTCACACAGGACTTGGTGAGGGATTGCATGTGGAGTGGGAAGGAAATAAAAGCCATCATTTGTAGAGTCATTACTCACTGAATCCTCACAACAACTCTACTAGCTGGGTCCTATTACTATTTGTGCTACCGATGGGTAAACTAAGGTACAGAAAGGTTAAACACTTGCCCAAGGGGTCACAGTGGCTGGTGAGTAGTGAGTGTGAATTATTTAAATTAACTCATTAATTTAAATAATTGATCTTGGAGACAAGATCTCACTCTGTTACACCAGCTACAGTGCAGTGGCACGATCAAAGCTCACTGCAGCCTCCAACTCCCAGGTTCAAGCAATCTTCCCACCTCAGCCTCCTGAGTGGTTGTGACTGTGCACAGGCTGAACTCCCAGGCTCAAGCGATCCTCCCGCCTTGGCCTCCCAAAGCACTGGGATTGCAGGTGTGAGCCACCATGCCGTGCCAGAGTGGGATTTTAGAATCTGGAACCATACAGCTGGCCCCAGAGGCCATGCTCTTTCCCAAGATGCCAGACAACCCAGGACTCAGGGTCTGCGGCGTGAGCAATGGAGTCAATGGCGCTGCTGTTTCCTGAGACGAGAAACATCTCAGGATGCAGCAATTTCTGTGGCTCCAACTTCAAGAGGATCCCAAATCTGACCTTTCCTCCATCAGTTGTTCTCCATGAGCCTGCCCTGCTCTCCGTTTCCACCTGTGTCCCCAGTCTGTCCCCACACGCAGCCAGGGGGAGCCAGTGGACACCTGATTGGATCAGACGTTCTTTTTTTTTGAGACAGAGTCTTGCTCTTGTCGCCCAGGCTGGAGTGCAGTGGCATGATCTTGGCTCATTGCAACCTCCACCTCCCGGCTGAAACGATTCTCCTGCCTCAGTCTCCCGAGTAGCTGGGATTACAGGCGCCCGCCATCACGCCCAGCTAATTTTTGTATTTTTAGTACAGATGGGGTTTTGCCATGTTGGCCAGGCTAGTCTCGAACTCCTGACCTTGTGATCCACCCGCTTCGGCCTCCCAAAGTGCTGGGATTACAGGTGTGAGCCACTGTGCCTGGCCAAGACCCTCTTTTTCCCTCCTGACGCTGTTAGAACAAAATGGAACGTCCTTGTTATGACTACCCTTCGTGAACACCATTCACAACCTATTACTTTGGGCACACTGGCCTCCAACTGTGTGTGTGTGTGTGTGTGTGTGTGCGCGCGCGCGCACGTGCACGCGTGGACAGGGCTGCTGCAGTGGTACAGGACCTTCTCAGTGAGAAGGTGACCCGGAGTAATAGGAGGTGACCTGGAGTAAATATCTGGAGGGGGAGAGGGAGGGAGCCAAGGACCTTTGGGCTGACAACTATCCCTCCCTCTTCAACAGCCACACACTGACTCCTTCACTTCCTTCAGCTACAGCTCAAAGGTCACCTCCTCAGAGAGGCCCTCCCTGGCCAACCTGGCTAAACAGTGGCAGCATCCCCTGCATCCTGATCCCACCTTACCTCTGGGCTGCATGGCTCCCTGTCCTATTGCTATGTCCTTATCTGCCTGAGGGCCTGACTCTCTTTCTAGAATGTGAGCTCTGAGAACACAGGAGTTCTTGTCTTTCTGTCCACTGCTGGATCCCCTGTGCCTAGAACAGGGCATGGCACACACGAGCTGCTCAATAGGTGACCAATATAGACAACAGTCCCCGTCCTCGTGGGGAGGCAAACAAATGAATAAAGGAATATATTTTGGGGCCTCCCAGCACTTTGGAAGGCAGAGGCAGGAGGATCGCTTGAGGCTAGGGTTTTAAGAACAGCCTGGGGCAACACTGCAACACCTCTTCTCTACAAGAAATGAAAAAATTAGCTGCACATGAGGCTGGGCGTGGTCACCTGTAATCCCAGCACTTTTGGAGGCTGAGGTGGGCGGATCGCTTGAGCCCAGGAGTTGGAGGCTAAGATACGTGAGCTATGATCGCATCACTGCACTCTAGCTGGGGCGAGAGAGGGAGACCCTGGCTCCAAAATAAAAAGTAAAAAGAAAAGAAAATGGCAGGACAGAGAGGTGAAAAGACAAGCGGAGGTAGCAGCCTGAGTTCCAAAATCCCAGCTCTGCCACTTACAAGCTGTGAGAATTGGGTAAGTTTTTTGCTCTCTCTGGATCTGTTTCATCTTTAAATGGGGCTTATAGCAGAACCTGTCTTGTGGACTGTGATTGGAATTAATTGATATGTTTAAAGTGCTTAGAAAGGGGCGTGACACACCGTGAGTGCTGCATAATTGTGGCCAACTTTTTCTTTCTCTATTTAGTAGTTCTACTCTATCACTGGGTCACGGCATGACCCACTGTTTCCTCTTTCTGGCCTTCTGGGTCTTGCTGCTGAGAAAAAAGATGAGACGGCCGCATTCAGCTGCGAGCTGAAAGATGAAGGACCTGGGCCCGGCACAGCCAGAAAGGAGCCTCATCTTTCTGTTCTCAGACATGACCTCTATGACAGCAAGGGGTCAGGAATGGGGGCTGCCTCCCGATTCCACGTCTCCAGCACCCAGGAGGGGGCTCTGGCCCTGGGCTGTGTCACTGAATGTTTGTCAAATGAATGAACAAATGAACAAAAGGAGGAACAGAGCGAGATGCAGAAAGAAAGGAGGCTGGGCGTGGTGGCTCATGCCTGTGATCCCAGCACTTTGGGAGGCCAAGGCGGGAGGATCGCTTGAGCTCAGGGGTCGAGACCAGCCTGGGTAACATAGCAAGCCCCGCTGCTACAGAAAATGAAAAAACTAGCTGTGCATGTTGGTGCACACCTGTGGTCCCAGCTACCTGAGGGACTGAGGTGGGAGGATGGCTTGAGCCCAGGCCGCCACAGCTTCAATGAGCTGAGACTGCTCCACTGCACTCCAGCCCGGGTGACAGAGGGAGACCCTGTCTCGAAAGAAAGAGAGAGAGAGAGAGAGAGGGCCTGGGACTGTCTCAGTCACGACTGGGTTCCCAGCACTGGGCTCTGGGCCCTGTGCAGAAATCAGTGTAGGAAATATTTTGCTTCTGGTTTACTCCTAAAGGGCCAACCCTCCCACGGACAACTACATACTCTGGCTGGACAAGAAACAAACAATTATCTGAAGGCACTGGGCAGATTCTAGAGGGAGGGACCACTTGGGAGAGTGGCAGAACACTCTCACGGTGTTTTTGAAAACGGTTTTGAAAGCTTTCAGCCTGAGGGCAGACTGAAGTTGTGCTTGAAGAGCCACAGGATAGAGTCCAACGGGACCACAGCTGCCGGGAAGTGAGGGGGGATATTCCAAAAAGGGGAGAACCAGAGCGAGGAGTTCCGAATTCTGTGTATCACCTCCGTCCTAATCTCTTGCTGGGAGATTTATGCTTTTGTTTTTTTTTTTTTTCTTTTTTTTTTTGAGACGGAGTCTTGCTCTGTCGCCTAGGCTGGAGTGCAGTGGCACCATCTCGACTCACTGCAAGCTCCGCCTCCCGGGTTCACGCCATTCTCCTGCCTTAGCCTCCCGTGGAGCTGGGACTACAGGCGCCCGCCACTGCGACCGGCTAATTTTTTGTATTTTTAGCAGAGACGGGGTTTCACCGTGTTAGCCAGGATGGTCTTGATCTCCTGACCTCGTGATCCACCCATCTCGGCCTCCCAAAGTGCTGGGATTTCAGGCATGAGCCAGCGCGCCGGGCCAGAGATTTATGTTTTTGTTGTTGTTTTGAGATGGGCTCTTGCTCTGTCACCCAGGTTGGAGTGCAGTGGCACGATCACAGCTCACTGCAGTCTTGATCTCCCTGGCTCAAGCCATCCTCCCACCTCAGACTCCAGAGTAGCTGGGAGTGTGGTCATGCATCACACCCAGCTAATTTTTGTTAGAGACGAGGTCTCAGTTTGTCGCCCAGGCTGAAGAATTATTTTTTAAATCTTTTGCTGGGGGTGCACGTATGGTTTGTAAATCAGCAAGAGGCCAGGCACAGTGGCTCACGTTTATAGTCCCGGCACATTGGGAGGCCGAGGCAGGAGGATCATTTAAGTTCAAGAGTTCAAGACCAGACTGGGTAACATAGCAAGGCCTCATCTCTACCAAACAATAAAAACAGAAAAACCAAAAAACTCATTCCAACTAAGCTACCAAAACAGGAAACTCAACACTCTTTGGACTTATATGATAGAATCCAGAATATCCACATCTTATTCCTATATCCCAACATCCAGGAAACAATCCAAACTAACTCAAAATAAAAAGAAACAGGGAAGTGAAGCCATTTTCTTTTTCTTTTTTTTTTTTTTTTTTGAGACAGAGTCTCGCTCTGTCGCCCAGGCTGGAGTGCAGTGGCCAGATCTCAGCTCACTGCAAGCTCCGCCTCCCGGGTTCACGCCATTCTCCTGCCTCAGCCTCCCGAGTAGCTGGGACTACAGGCGCCCGCCACCTCGCCCGGCTAGTTTTTTGTATTTTTTAGTAGAGATGGGGTTTCACTGTGTTAGCCAGGATGGTCTCGATCTCCTGACCTCGTGATTCGCCCGTCTCGGCCTCCCAAGTGCTGGGATTACAGGCTTGAGCCACCGCGCCCGGCCCATTTTCTTTTTTTTTTGAGATAGAGTCTTGCTCTTGTCACTCAGGCTGGAGTGCAATGGTGCGATCTCGGCTCACTGCAACCTCCGCCTCCTGGGATCAAGCCATTCTCCTGCCTCAGCCTCTCCAGTAGCTGGGATTACAGGCACGCACCACCATATCTGGATAATTTTTGTATTTTTTAGCACAGACGGGGTTTCACCATGTTGGCCAGGCTAGTCTTGAACTCCTGACCTCAAGTGATCCACCCGCACGCCTCAGCTTCCCAAAGTGCTGGGATTACAAGTGTGAGCCACTGAGCCCGGCCTGCCATTTTCAAGAAAAAAGATAATAAGGAGACTGACCCCAAGATGACCCAGATGTTGAGATTAGAAGACAAGGATTTTTTTTTTTTTTTGAGACCGAGTCCCGCTCTGTTGCCCAGGCTGGAGTGCAGTGGCGCCATCTCGGCTCACTGCAACCTCTGCCTCGGAGGTTCACGCCATTCTCCTGCCTCAGCCTCCCGAGTAGGTGGACTACAGGCACTCGCCAAGACGCCCAGCTAATTTTTTTGTACTTTTAGTAGAGACAGGGTTTCACCATGTTAGCCAGGATGGTCTCAATCACCTGACCTCGTGATCCACCTGCCTGGTCCTCCCAAAGTGCTGGGATTACAGGTGTGAGCCACGGCGCCCAGATTTTTTTTTTTTTTGAGACGGAGTCTCGCTCTGTCGCCCAGGCTAGAGTGCTGTGGCCGGATCTCAGCTCACTGCAAGCTCCGCCTCCCGGGTTCACGCCATTCTCCTGCCTCAGCCTCCCGAGTAGCTGGGACTACAGGCGCCCGCCACCTCGCCCGGCTAATTTTTTATATTTTTTAGTAGAGACGGGGTTTCACCGTGTTAGCCAGGATGGTCTCGATCTCCTGACCTCGTGATCCGCCCGTCTCGGCCTCCCAAAGTGCTGGGATTACAGGCTTGAGCCACCGCGCCCGGCCTTTTTTTTTTTAAGTAGAGATGGTGTTTCACCGTGTTAGCCGCCGCTCCCGGCCAGAAGAGAAGGATTTTAAATCAGTCATTATAACTATGCTCAATGTCAGGAAGAAAAACATGCATGACAAAAAATAAATAATTGACCAGGCACAATGGATCACTCCTGTAATCCCAGCACTTTGGGAGGCTGAAGTGGGCAGACCACTGAAGGCCAGGAGTTCAAGACCAGCCTGGCGAAAATGGTGAGAACCCATCTCTACTAAAAATATAAAAATTAGCCAGGCATGGTGTCAGTTGCCTGTAGTCCCAGCTACTCGGGAGGCTGAGGCAAGAGAATGGCTTGAACTTGGGAGGTGGAGGTTGCAGTGAGCCGAGATTGTGCCACTGCACTCCAGGATAGTTGACAGAGACTCCTTCTAAAAAAAAAAGAAAAAAAAAAAAATTAGTCAGGCCTGGTGACAGGCACCTGTAATCCCAGCTATGCAGGAGGCTGAGGCAGGAGAATTGCTTGAACCCAGGAGGCAGATGTTGCAATGAGCAGAATTGTGTCACTGCACTCCAGCCTGGGTGACAAAGTGAGATTCTGTCTCAAAATAAATAAATAAATAATGAACCAAATGGGAACTGGAGAATTGAAAACTACAATATCTGAAATTTAAAATCAGTGGGTGGTAGCTGGGTACGGTGGCTCACACCTGTCATCCTAGCGCTTGGGGAGGCCTAGGTGGGTGGATGACCTGAGGTCAGGAGTTTACGACCAGCCTGGCCAACACATGGTAAAACCCCATCTCTACTAGAAACACAAAAAATTAGCCGGGCATGGTAGAGGGCACCCGTAATCCTAGCTACTCGAGTGGCTGAGGCAGGAGAATCACTTGAACCCAGGAAGCAGAGGTTGCAGTTAGCTGAGATTGCGCCATTGCAACAAAAGCGAAACTCTGTCTCAAACAAAACAAAACAAAAAAATCACTGGGTGTGCTTTACAGGAGGACAGAGATGAGGAAAGAGTCAGTAACTGTGATCAGTGGAAATTCTCCCATCTGAAGAACAGGTCAGTGGGTCAATCCAAAGATCCAACTGACCTGTAACTGGAAATCAATGAGTGAGTTGCAGAGTTGCATGAAATCATGTTATTATATTATATGCTGACACAGCTATAGACTGAGAGGTTAAGCATGTTCTTCATGGCCACAGATCCAGGATGGAAACCCAGACTTCAGAGCCTATGATCCCGTCGTGTTCTGTTGGACTAATTTTCATATTTGAATGTTTTAAATTAGGCCTTTAAAAAAAATGATATGGCTGGCCATGGTGGCACCTGCCTATAATTGTGGCACTTTGGGAGGCCAAGGTGGGAGGATCGTTTGAGCTCAGGTATTTGAAGTTACAGTGATTTATGATTAGGCCACTGCACTGCAACCTGGGTGACAGAGCAAGATGGTGTCTCAAAAAAGAAAAACACACACACATACACAAAAACAGATAAAAGTGTAAGTTAGGGGCCACGAGTGGTGGCTCACACCTATAATCCCAGCACTTTGGGAGGCTGAGGCAGGCGGATTATGAGGTCAGGAGAGCGAGACCATCCTGGCCAACATGGTGAAACCTCGTCTCTACTAAAAATACAAAAATTAGCTGGGCGTGGTGGCCAGCGCCTGTAGTCTCAGGCAGGAGAATTGCTTGAATTCGGGAGGCGGAGGTTGCAGTGACTTCAGATTGCGCCACTGCACTCCAGCAACAGAGCAAGACCCCGCCTCAAAAAACAAACAAACAAAACAAAAAGAACAGCAAAAAAAAAGTGTAAGTCAGAAGCTGCTTAAAACCCTAATTAAGAAGCACTGCTCCACTGTCTATTGCCAGGAGCTGGGAAGGCTGGTAGGGTGTGTGAAGAGCGTCTGGTACCTGCAGTGAACATTTTTCCTGCACCAGAGATCACCACCGCCCGACAGTCAGCGTCTCTCGAAATCTTGTTGAAGCACTCTACCATCTCTCTGTGAAGCAACGAGTGAAGGGCTACAAATAGGGTGGGAATACCCTGCCCTCATGTCCATCTCCCCACAGGGTTCCACTCTGGCCCAGTCCCGCAGCCCCCGCCTCCCCCGGCAGGCAGGCCTCCAGGATCTGCAGGTCAGACCTCCAGAAGGCCTTGTTCATGGCATTCCTCTTGTTGGGCCGGTTGAGCTGGACATGCAGAACATGTTTCTGCGCAGACGTCACACGAAGGGACTCATAGCTGTGGTCTGGGGCTTCCTCTTGTGCAGAGGAGCCAGTGAGGCGAAGGCTAATACTGGGTCCCGAGTAGTTGGAGGCTGTCAATCCTGCGGAGAAAGGAAGAGCCTTTGATGACCCCAGACTCCAAGACACAGGCCTATAGAATTAGGGAGCCCTTCAAAAGGGAGCACACGCACCCCTGAATTTAGGGGACTCGGGCTCTTCGTGACCCCGGATGGGCCTCCCGGTCCTACAGCTGCTATAACAGCCGACAGCGCGATACACCCCCATGTCAAGAGCTGACTCACGCCGGCTTAGTAGGTCGCGGAGTCTGCGAGAAGCCACTATCGCCGCCGCCTTCGTCTACTGCGTTGGGACAGAGCAACCTGCCAGTTAGCGGAGGGGGCGGGCACAAACGGCCGCCATGTTGAGCGAGGGCACCGATGCCACAGCCTGGCAGGCAAAAACGCCGTTCTCCCCGCCATCTTTACTAAGGGCAGCCGAGTTCCGGTTGCCTTACATAGTTAGAGCCAGGCTCAGAAAAGGACCCTTTGCCCCAGTGGGAACCTGGCCTAAGAAAATAGCTCCTGCAATGGCGTGAACCCGGGAGGCGGAGCTTGCAGTGAGCCGAGATAGAGCCATTGATCTCCAGCTTGGGCGACGGAGGGAGACTCAGTCCAAAAAAAAAAAAGGAAAAGAAAATAGCTCCCGCTGAAGTTCATCACACAGCTGTTTCATAATGGTGGCATAATTGGCGACAGCTGAAACGTCCAAGGACATAATGGCAGCAGAGCTTGTCCTCATGCATGTGTATGTATCATGTTAACTAAAAATAAATGAAAACTTGCATTACTGTGAGTTTACCCACATAAACGAATGAGTACAGATGGGCCAACATTAAGTGCTGACTGTATATGAACTCCCACCAGGAGGTCGTACTATTACCCACTATATGCAGAGGAAAACTGACTCAGGCACGGGAAGACACGAGATTCAAGGTCGCTGGGCTTCAGAAGGGCTAAAGTAGGATTACATGGCTCCAGAGTTCATGTTCTTAGGCTGGCGCGTGGCTCACGCCTGTAATACACGCACTTTGGAAGGCCGCGGCAGGCGGATCACCTGAGGTCAGGAGTTCAAGACCAGCCTGGTCAACATGGCGAAATCCCGTCTGTAGTAAAAATACAAAAATTAGCTGGGTGCGGTGTCAGGCACCTGTAATCCCAGCGGGAGGCTGAGGCAGGAGAATGGCTTGAGCCAGGAGGCGGAGATTGCAATGAGCAGAGATTGCGCCACTGCACTCCAGCCTGGGCGACACAGCAAGACTCCGTCTCAAAAAAAAAAAAAAAAAAAGTTCATGTTCTTAAAACACAAAGCGAAACTCCCTTGGGAAAAGCCAGCTATCCGAAGGCATAAAAAGTACTTTAAAACTGCTGGCCGGGGCCGGGCGCGGTGGCTCAAGCCTGTAATCCCAGCACTTTGGGAGGCCGAGACGGGCGGATCACGAGGTCAGGAGATCGAGACCATCCTGGCTAACACGGTGAAACCCCGTCTCTACTAAAAATACAAAAACTAGCCGGGCGAGGTGGCGGGCGCCTGTAGTCCCAGCTACTCGGGAGGCTGAGGCAGGAGAATGGCGTGAACCGGGAGGCGGAGCTTGCAGTGAGCTGAGATCCGGCCACTGCACTCCAGCCTGGGCGACAGAGCGAGACTCCGTCTCAAAAAAAAAAAACAAAAAACAAAACAAAACTGCTGGCCGGGAGCTGTGGCTCACGCCTGTAATCCCAGAATCCCGGCACTTTGGGAGGCCGAGGCGGGTGCATCACAAGGTCAGCAGATCGAGACTATCCTGGCTAACACGGTGAAACCCCGTCTCTACTAAAAATACAAAAAATTAGCCTCGCGTTTTGGCGGGCGCCTGTAGTCCCAGCTACTTAGGAGGCTGAGGCTGGAGAATGGCGTGAATCTGGGAGGCGGCGCTTGCAGTAAGCCTAGATAGCGCCACTGCAGTCCAGCCTGGAGACAGAGGGAGACTCGGTCTCAAGAAAAAAAAAAAAATTAGCGGGGTGAGGTGGTAGGTGCCTGTAATCCCAGCTACTTGGGAGGTTGAGGCAGGAGAATTGCTTCAACCCAGGAGGCAGAGGTTGCAGTGAGCCAACCTCATGCCACTGCGTTCCAGCACTTCAGCCTGGGTGAGAGTGACTCTGTCTCAAAAAAAAATATATATATATATATATATATATACATAGCTGGACATGCACAGAATATGGCGTATGTATATAATGAAATTGGATGCTAGGAGAGAAACTGGTAAAATCCACTTTTTTTTTTTTGAGACAGAGTCTCGCTCTGTCGCCCAGGCTGGAGTGCTGTGGCCGGATCTCAGCTCACTGCAAGCCCCGCCTCCCAGGTTTACGCCATTCTCCTGCCTCAGCCTCACGAGTAGCTGGGACTACAGGTGCCCGCCACCTTGCCCGGCTAGTTTTTTGTACTTTTTAGTAGAGACGGGGTTTTACCGCGTTAGCCAGGATGGTCTCGATCTCCTGACCTCGTGATCCGCCCGTCTCGGCCTCCCAAAGTGCTGGGATTACAGGCTTGAGCCACCGCGCCCGGCCTAAAATTCACTTTTTATCACCTTGACTGGCTTAAAAACAATAAACCCTACTTGATTTTATTTATGGCTGCAAGATGACTGTAGTTTTTCGTTGTCTAGAGATTGTTTGAAACTTCCATAGTGAAGCAAAACTTGTTTATCTCCTAAATGACGCTTTTGTAACGTCATTAAATGTTAACAATGTAAGGCCGGGCGCAGTGGCTCACGCCTGTATCCTAGCACTTTGGGAGGCCGAGGCCGGTGGATCTGAGGAGTTCGAGACCAGTCTGGCCAATATAGTGAAACCCCCTCTACTAAAAATGCAAAAGTCAGCCAGGCATGGTGGCACGTGCCTGTAATCCCAGCTACTCGGGAGGCTGAGGCAGGAGAATTGCTTGAACCGGGAGGCAGAGTTTGCAGTGAGCTAAGATGCCAGTGCACTCCAGCCTGGACGACAGAGCAAGACTTTCTGGGGGAAAAAAAAATCCCAACTACTTGGGAGGCTGAGACAGGAGAACCACTTGAGCCTAGGAGGCAGAGGTTGCAGTGAGCCGAGATTGTGCGATTGCACTCCAGCCTGAGTGACAGAGCAAGACTCCATCTCAAAAAAGAAAATTTTATTCACACTAAATTCCCAGTGTGGGTTATTCTCAAGTACACATGCATAAACTTCAAGGTTTGTGAACTGCTCCTCTGCAAGTCACCTCTTCCCTCCAGTAGCAGTCAAAATCCTTCAACCAGGATCCTTCCAGGTGGTACCCCCCACTGCACGGCATCTTAACAGGTTTGCATCTATACAAGTGGGAAGTTATCTACTATATGTTGCAATTATATAGATCTTTTATGTTTTGAGACATGGTCTGGCCCTTTCGCCCAGGATGGAGTGTAGTTGTGCCATCACAGCTCAAGCGATCCTCCTGCCTCAGCCCCTGAGTAGCTTGCACTATAGGAACAGCGCATGCCACCATGCCCACATTTTTTTTTTTCTTTTATTGGGATGGAGTTTCACTTTCATCGCCCAGGCTGGAGTACAATGGCACAATCTCAGCTCACTGCAACCTCTGCCTCCCAGGTTTCAGCGATTCTCCTGCCTCAGCCTCCTGAGTAGCTGGGACTACAGGACCGGGCCACCATGCCCAGCTGATTTTTATTCTTTTAGCAGAGACAGGGTTTCACCATGTTGGTCAGGCTGGTCTCGAACTCCTGACCTTAGGTGATCCACCTACCTCAGCCTCCTAAAGTGCTGGGATTACAGACGCTTGCGCCACCGCGCCCAGCACATTTTTGTATTTTTTGTAGACAGGGTTTTGCCATGTTGCCCAGGCTGGTCTCAAACTCCTAGCCTTAAGTGGTCTGCACCTTGGCTTCCCAAAGTGCTGGGATTACAGGCATGGGCCACTCAGCAATCCCACCGATAGGAATTTACCTCCTGATCAGTATCAGTGAAGTGGACCAAGATATTTGTGTAAAGATATGTGTTACAGTGCTGTTTACAATAGCAAAAATAGACCTGGAAATTACCCTTTGGGACCAGGTTGAGTAAATCATGACACACCCACACAATGATATTGTAAGAGCAAAGACAAGTCACTCTGAAATGATACAGAACACCAAGGTTTTGGGTTTTTTTTTTTTTGACAACCTGTTGCCCAGGCTGGGGTGCAGTGACGCCGTGGGGTGATCCACCTCAGCCTGCCAGGTAGCTAGGACTACAGGCACGTGCCACCATGCCCGGCTAATTTTTGTGTTTTTAGTAGAGACAGGGTTTCACCATGATGGCAAGGCTGGAATCTTTCTGAGATAGCGTCTCGCTCTGTCTCCCAGGTTGGAGTGCAGTGGTGTGATCATTGCAGTGTTAACCTCCCAGGCTCAACTGACCCACCTGCCTCAGCCTCCTGAGTAGCTGGGACTACAGGTGTTCTGCAAAACCCACCTCAACTTTTTTTGTAGTGACAAGGTTTCACCATGCTGCCCTGGCTGGTCTTCACCTCCTGAGCTCAAATTATCTGCCTCGCCTTGGCCTCCCCAAAGTGCTGTGATTGTAATAGGCGTGATGACCCACTGCGCCCAAATAGAGCTTGCCTGGGCAGGGCCCAGTACGAATGCCACTAAGCCTGCTGGATTTTCCTCAAAGACTCAATTGCTAGCACCATTCTCAGTCTGCAGCCCACCCTACTCCTCTCAGGTCTCTGCCTCCAGAGGGCCTGCGACTGTGCCCATGCCTGCTCGTGTCTCTTCAGGATAGACAGGGAGGAAAGCAGACATCCTGGAATCCCAGCAAGTGCTGTGTTTATTTTCCAAACAATTTTATTGAAATGTGTGTGCCAAGAGTACATGGGCAGCACAAATAAATGAACAGGGAAAAAAAAAAAAAAAAACAAATCACATGTACAGTAATTTTTTAAAAGTGAAGGTTAATCTTGGGAGATATCAGTTCCCCTCTCCCTCCCCCTGCAGACTTCCAGCGTTTCCATTAAGGTTAAGCCTCTACGAACCTAGCATTAAAAAAAACAAAACAAAACAAAAAAAGGAATACAAGATCTTTTGCAAATTACAAAAACAAAAAACAAAAAATGGCATAAAGGAAAGAGAAATGCCTTCCTGCTCAGATGGGAGTCTTCCTAGGCACCTAATTAAGAGGCGTGCTGAGCGGTGGAGAAACACAACTTCAGAGTGTAAGGGTATGGACCATCTGAAAAGGAGAGAGAAGTCTGGTTGGGTCCCATCTTTGGAGGCTCCCCAAACCCAGGTCCCCTCAATTTTGCACCCATCTCCCATTTTCTGCTGGTCAACTGCAGGGGTCTAGGAAGTGACTGCCCAAAGTGAGGCTTCAAGATGAGCCAATTATTATCAATTATGCACAGCATTTCTCCTTCTCTTCCCTCATTCCCATAGAGAATTCCATTCATTCCTATCTCCTTTGCCAGCCCAAGGCAGTGGGCCTCTCCCAGCAACTGGGTGGGCAAGTTTTACCTGCTGGATAGTGTTGCCTCCTACCTAAGCCAGTCTCTGATGCAAAGAGAGAATGCCACCTCCCTGGAGGACAAGCTTGAGGAACTCCCAAGCTGGCAGAGTGGCAGCAGGTAGTCAGGCTGGCTCTCTCCCATGAGGAGCACAGGTTGCTCTCCAGGTGAGCAGGTCCCACCTGCCCGTGTCACCAGCAGTAAGAAGATCCCCGGGGTCCTATCTTAAGGGCAGGAAAGACATGCCTGGCCTGAAGCCAGCCAACCCATTAGGTCATCAGGTTGATGCCTGCAGGACTCCCAGATACTCACTTGGGTTTTTCATCTGGTAATGGTTCAGGAAGCCCAGAGTCTCCAGGGCATCGCTCTTAGATTCCCACTCCAGCAGTCCAGAGGAGCTGCGCTCACCTGATTGCAAAGCAAGGGGAAAAGCAATGGTTTTAGACTGACCCAATAGGAACTAGGAAGCTGCCCACCAACCACCAAGTAACTAGGGGAAGGATATGGGTGCACTCGACTCACTTTTGCCTGAGAATACTTTCACAGAAGATGGCCGCTTCACTCCCAGCTCATCGCAGATCTGCAAAAGAAATAGGTAGTAAATGAACTCTGGAACAAAAGGGCAGTCACACAGGATTCAAGCAGATCAGGCCCTGCATGACTCAGTATTTGAAGTTTTCAAGAGAAAAGGCTTGTAGATTTTATCACACACTCTAAAGGCATCCCAGCAACAATGCTCTTTAATTATTAAGATGCCTGAGACTGCGAGGCTGCTTTTTCTTTTTTTTTTTTGTCTCCCATCTTCAACAGCTATCTGGGTATCAGCACCGAGCTATTTGCTGAACGCAAGGCCAACATTTCAGACCACAGCCAGATCCACTTGAGTTCCTCCTCCCTTCCTGCTGCCTCAGTTGCCCGACTAAGCTTTACAGGGCCCCACTGATGGCACCCCAAGGCTCCGCCAATGCAGTTCTTGTGAAACTGGGCCCTCATCACTGGGCCTAGGAAGCAGCTTTCCCAGCAAATGAGCAGTTGCTCTGCTTGCCAAAAATGCAAGGAAGGAACGTGGCAAACGGTATTGCTAGGAACTTGGTGCCATTCTCATCCTTCCCAGTTTTAGAGCAGGGATCTGTATCTGTCCCCCGCTGCTGTGTCCCTAGCACTCAACCCAGGGCCAGGCAGCACAGAAGTTCAACAACTCTGCAAATAGGAGCTAGTTGCAGAAAAAACTGAAATGAATGGCCTACTCAGGCAGCCGTTGTGAGGACCCAACTGCCTGCGTAGTTCCACAGCACACACCTCAAAGAAGTTCTCCTCGGTCACCTCCAGCGGGGCGTTGAAGAAGTGCAGCACATTGCTGGGGTGCTGGATGCGGTTCTTGGCTGCCTGCTCTGGGGTGGAGAACCGATTGTTCCGGGACTCACTGAAGTCTTTGTAACTGCAAGACCCGTCTTCCAACCCGTATGACTGACCGGGCATGATGGCTGGCTGCTTGGAGACACTGCAAGAGGGAAGGGGAACCTTTGTCATACCCAAAGTTGTCCCCCAAGCTTTCCCCTGTGGCCTCCAGAGGCTCAGCTTGCCCTGTGTGCCCTGGGGCATTGCTCTACGGCTGAGGCAAGGCTGACCCACTTTCTCCTGTGGTGTCAGAGAAACATCTGGGAACACACCTGCCACACCCCATTTCTGTGTGAGTAAACACCTTGGCCTCACTGTGCTCCTCTGCTGGGCCCTGTTCCCCTCCTTTTCTCTCCCCTGTACCTCTGCCACCCTCCCTAGCCTGAGCACCTACCAGACATTCAGCTTCTGCCCAAACATGAAGTTGTTGTTGAGGTGGGTAATGGCCCGGTCCACAGCGTAGCCATCAGCCATCTCCACCATGGCGGCCCCTGGCTTGCTTTTCATGAATTTCACCTTGGGGAGAGTAGCTGCAGTCAGCACCTCCGTCCAGCTGCCAGGATCCCCTCTCCTACCCCTCCCAAGTTAGTAATAACCCCTGCTCTGGCTCTGGGCTCCCATGTCCTCACAGTGAATCGGGGCCACTAGAAAAACATGCCTGGCCCACACCAAGTACTCAACCCAAGGTGAGAAGCAGAGCCTGGGTCATGTTTTTAACTGTGGGACATAACCCAACAGTAAGTCATTTAGTGAGGCACGACAGAAAACTGTGCAGGAATGAGAAATCAAATCAGCCATTTTCACCATTTTGCCTGTTTTTTTTTTTTTTTTTTTGAGACGGAGTCTTGCTCTGTCGCCCAGGCTGGAGTGCAGTGGCCGGATCTCAGCTCACTGCAAGCTCCGCCTCCCGGGTTTACGCCATTCTCCTGCCTCAGCCTCCGGAGTAGCTGGGACTACAGGCGCCCGCCACCTCGCCCGGCTAGTTTTTTGTATTTTTAGTAGAGACGGGGTTTCACCGTGTTAGCCAGGATGGTCTCGATCTCCTGACCTCGTGATCCGCCCGTCTCAGCCTCCCCAAGTGCTGGGATTACAGGCTTGAGCCACCGCGCCCGGCTCCATTTTGCCTGTTACACAGACATGTGTTATCTATGGATGGCTGTGTCTACGGTCACAAGGTCAAATACTCCTTCAGCTAGGTTACAATGGAGCAGTGCCGGTTCTGGAGCCAGGCGGTCTGACTCTGAGTCCTGCTTCACTTAAAGGCTATGTGAACCCGGGTGGGTTATTTGAGCCCTCCGTCCTCCACTTCCCCCATCCATCTCATTAAGGATTAATGTGAGAAATTACACAGGTCACTACATGTAAAGCACCTTTAACAGTACCTGGTAACTAACAACACTTCACCTGTGTTATGAACTACTCTAAGTAACAAGCCAAGTCAGGAACTACACAAAGGCTCCCAAGACCCGGATGGGTTTAATGGAAGGAAAACGTCACATGGTTTCAGGTAGACACTTAAGTCACCACCAGACCCAGTCAACTATCCCATGGGAAGGCAGAAAGCCTAGTGTTGCCAGGTCTTCAAGTTTTCAGGAGGAAATCCTTAAACGATAGTGTTTCACTATAATGGGTTCATTTTTATGTTTTATAGATCTATACTGATGTACTGTTAAGTATTAGTACTTTTATGTGATAAAGTCATTTCTTTTAAACATTCGTAATTCAAAAACAAAACACCCACATGCAGTGAGGACCAAACAAAGCCCATCTGCAAGCAGGCTGCCTGGGCTCACTGAGTCACTCACTCCGGGCCTGGCCGCCCAGCGCCACACCAGGCTCCCCCTGGTTCTTCCCCCTGTGCTGACTGGCAAGACCTAAGGCTCAGTGAGGAACCCAGCGGGCCTAGCAGCAGCTCACCTTCTCCACATTGCCATACAAGCAGAAGACATTGAAGACTCGATCACAGTTCATCTTAGATTGATCCAAGCCATAGACCATGAGCACAGGGCTGTCGGCGTGAGGGCCATACTCGGGTGGTGGGGGAGGGGGTGGGGGATGCCCATACTGGGGGCCGTAGCGACTTGGGCCCCGACGGTGACCCCCCACTGGTGGACCCATCCTTCTCCCTTCGTAGTGAGGTGGGGGGGGCCCGTAGCCCTCATCATGGTAATGGCTGTGGTACCCACCGTGGGGCCCTCCTGGGGGGTGGGAAGGAAAGAGAGGGAGGACGGGTGAGAATTTGCACGGCGGGCGGCGGGCAGGGGCACATGAGCCACGGGAGTCCACGGAGGGGAACCCCCTGCCCTCACCATATTCTGCGGGGTGATCTCCCAGGAGAGGGGGCTGCCTCTGGCGTTTGTTGGGGTTGCTGCCAGGGTCACCTGTGGACAGAGAAAACAGTTAGGAGTCTCACTCAGAAATTGGGGTCTCTCCCTCCCTTCTGACTGCACAGGCTGATGTGAGTCCCCCAGCTCCTGCAAACTGCAAGCCCTCCCTTCCTCAAGGGCTGCGGGGCCTCCTTTTGTGATGTGACCTATGGCAGGCATGAAGCCCGAGCCTCAAAGCTGGTGCCCACTCCTTCCTCCGCTCACACCGAAGGGTTGGTCTTGTTCTGTGAAGGACAAGGCCAGGTTCTGTGCTCTCAGCTGCCCTGGCCCTGGGAGAAAGCCTAGCTCCCAGGCCCTCTGGGGAACCTACAGCTGCTACAGAAGCTGATGTATTATGGAAGGCCAAAAGCAGCTTTCTAAACTGACTCCCAATGAAGGGAGAGTAGATTAAGAACAGAAAAATAACCCAGGAGGGAAGCAAGCAAGCTTGCCCCCAAAGCCCCCAAGGTTTTAGGAGCTCCAGACTGTCTCTGTAGATCCCTTCTTTCTTAATCCCAGTCCCCCTTCCCTCCCAGTCCCGCCAGCCCAAGAGGGACTGACTGTAGGAGCTGACAAGCAGGGCAATGGCAGAATCAGTTCAAAGAAGCAATCATGTACAAGGTATCGACATTCCCACACCCGACAATGGCGCAGATCCACCCGACCCCAGCAGTTTGTAATCACTGCCGTTAACTTAGCGCTTAAGTGGCAGGCACTGGGCTAAGCGCTTTACAGACATCACAGCTTCTCAAATTCCTCACAACAACCCTATGAGGTAGGTTCTGATATTTCAGCCCCATTTTACAGATAAGAAGACTGAGTCGTTAACTTTTAACTGAGCAGTTAAAAGACGCTTGGCCCAAAGTCACAAAGCAAGTCAGTGACTGAACCAGATTTGAACCCAGGTCTGGCTGACTCCAAAACCCAGGGCTCGAAACCACTGCCCTTTCCTGCCACCCGGCCTGGGTTTTGTTACCAGTCATTACAAAGATGGAAAAGGACTACTTACAGCTGAAGTACAGAGTACAATGTCCATTTGTCACAAAAAACAAATCTGTATTTTCTCTTACCATTGGACGCTTCAACAGTGAGTTAGCACAGTTCTGAAAGATGGCGTCCCATCAAACATACACTGCGACCCTGCATCACATGGTTTTACAGTCATAAATACAAGTCACGGTACACATCCGCTACAATTTTTTTAAAGAATTGTTTTAAAAGTCAGTATTTTGATTAAATCAAAAATGGCTCACAGATGTTCTGTCCTCAGAAGATATCAGAAAAGTGGAAATAAAGGTGTATGAAGTGGGTAGTGTCCCTCCGTGTTGTCACCTCCTCACATATGTGCTGCAGTGCGGTGGTGCGGTGCTTCTGGCTGTGTAGCGCTCCGTGTGCGTGTCTCCTGGTATGAGGTGTGCCAGTGGCCCCACTACGCTCGCGCTTTTGGCCTTGGGAGCGCACCTGGTTACCCGGCAGCAGGTAACTGTGTGCCTCTGAGCTGTTTGGCTGTCTGGTTTTAGGTCTGTTTTGGTTTTTTTGATTTTTTTTGTTGTGGTTAAATTTTGTTTCTGATCTCCAGTTGGTGCAGATTATGTTGGCAGCCGGTGACTGCAGAAAAAATAAAAATATCAAAACAGAAAAAAAAGAAGGCCCTCCCCAAACCAAAGGACTTAAAAAACAAAACCCATATGGCGAGGAATGGAGAGAGGATCCTATTGTCTTGGAGGCCCATGGAATCTACTTCCGTCTATGAAACGTTCTCCGAAAAGAGCACCGCTCGCTGGCTGGCTGGGACAGCTCTGTTCTCTGTGTTTCCTACTTCTGTGTACATTCTCGGGTTCAAGTTTGCTTGGATTTTGACTTTTTTAATGTTTAATAAAAAAAGCAGTGTCTGCTGCCATGTTGCGTCTCTTTCTCTCTTTGTCTCTGTATGCCTCTGTCTCTGTGCTTGTAGCTGTTCCTTGGAGCGCGGTGTGGTGTTCTTGATGTAGTGAGCTCAAGTCTGCAGCTGTTTCTGGGGACGTGGTGGAGGCTGCATGTTCTGTTCTCTCCAGGAAGAGCTAGTGGTTTTCTACCCTGTGTGTTGGTGAGCAATGTGCAGAGGCAGAGCCGCTGAAGTATGGTTCCTGAGGGGTGGCGAAGCACCGCCCTCACTCCAGGTCACCTCATCAGCCCTTGCTTTTTTTTGGGCCCCAGCCTTGGGGCTGCCAAAGCTGAGAGGCATCAAAACCAATGCACAGCCAGCCCCCTGCCACTAGCCCCTGCCGGTCTGCACATCTTCTATTTATGTTCCTTGGAGAAGAAATGGTTGTTGCCATGTTTCTGTTAGCAGTCATGTAATGCCATTGCCCGCTCTGGTACATTCACTTGGTCACCAATTTGCCTCTGACCTTTGGAGGGAGCAGCCAGGCCCACAGGGCCCACTGTGAGGATCCTGGGGAGAGTCTAGCCCACCCTGCCCACTGCTTCCCAGATGCAAGGGCGAGCAAGACAGGCCTGCCTATGAATGGGGGGCTTTGGCCTCTCAGGGCCTGTGCGATGTCAGCATCGAGCCTCCTCCCTCAGCCCATGGCCTGGTCCGACGTATCAGACCAAGACAGACACAGAGATGGATGTCTTGTTGGGGGGCTGCCGCTGTTTCTCATAGGCAATCCTCCACCTCTCCCTGCTACCAAAGGCAAACCATTCTTGACAGACACTAGGAAGGGGGTTGTCCATTTGGGCCACCTGCAGAGATGTTGCGTCCCCTCTACAAATGATGTGAGGCATGTCCGCCCTGGTCCAATCCAGAGTGTCTCACCTCCACAGGGTCAGCTTGCTCAAAGGCTCGCTGCAAGAGCCCGGGAGATCTCATTGCCCCCCACACTGTCACTCCCCCAAATCAGACCCTCTCAACAACGCAGAACAAGAGGACAATTCCTGGCCCAACAAGAGTGGAGTCAATGACCCTAACCAGACTCTCAAAGGAGCCACTGCTGATTTCTAAGGCCACCCCTGTGCCTCATCCTCAGTGAGGCCCTGCTCCCCACCCGTCCAGGCGTCTGCCTTGCCTGTGTATCCTGGGCAGCATCGGAAGGCCCCAAGCAGCAGTGAAGACCAAAGGAGGCCTCTCACGCCCCCTATCCCATTTGGATGTCCAAGAGCTAACCCCAAGGCCCTCCCATGTCCATGGGGAGCCCAATGGCATTACATAACCCTGAGCCCAGGCCTATGAAGTGCACTAGTCGAGTGAAGGCAAGGCAGGTGTGTTTAGAACAAAGTGGCCATCAAGATTACCTTGTCCACTGAGATTGGGGTTTGTGTAGTCCCAAGTATCCTGATCATTCTTGAACACATTCAAGCGTGTAGGCTGCAAGGACAAGACAAGGCTTGAGGTCAGCCATGCCCCAGCTCACCTGGAAGCTAATGAGGGGCAGTCAGTCACCTCCCAGACGTACCTTTGCATATTCGATCTTCAGAGTGCAACAGCCAGAATAGATATCAGCCCCATTGAGAGAGGCCTTGGCCCGCTGGGCACTTTGAACAGAGTCAAATGTGAGTCAAGTTAAGGAAAGTATCATCACAGGAGATCTTGGAGGAGGTCTTCAGGTTACCCCAGAGAGGGATAAGGACAATGCGGTATCCCAAGACTGTGGTACAGGTGGAGGCTTTGGGATTAGCTCACTGCCCAGACACTAGCCTCAGGTTGAGAGACCAAAATGGTGTTGATGGACTCAACGCTGCCCTGGGTGAGTAGTTACTGGCCAGAGTTCTCTCATAATCTGCACCCCCAGCCATAGCTACTAGCAACCTCTTCTGCCACAACACCTTCTCCATCTCAGCCCTCTGGCCCTTCGACTAAATCTGTAACAACAACCCAACTACAGCTCTGCCCTGAAAGTCCACCAGTGGCTTTTTCCTGCCTCTGCCCCAAGCATCACATCACTGTCTACGATGCCCTAAAAACTTCTTCCAAACCCGTTGGCTTGCCAGCTACTCTGCGATCCTCAGATCTTTCAGTTTCTCCATCCAAAACAAGCTCCTTCTGACTTTACAACCTTTGCAGAGGCTGTTTCTTTCACCTTGAGTATCAGCTCCTATTTGCTCATAGAAATAGGACATCACCCCCTCAGAAACCTTCACAAATGCCCTTTTTTTTTTTTTCTGGATATGGAGTCTCGCTGTGTTGCCCAGGATAGAGTGCAGTGGCACAGTCTCGGCTCACTGCAATCTCCGCCTTCCAGGCCCAAGCGATTCTCTTGCCTCGGCCTCCAGAGTAGCTGGGATTGATTACAAGCATTCACCACCATGCCTGATTAATTTTTGTATTTATTCGGCCAGGCGCAGTAGCTCAAGCCTGTAATCCCAGCACTTTGGGAGACTGAGACGAGTGGATCACGAGGTCAGGAGATCGAGACCATCCTGGCTAACACAGTGAAACCCCGTCTCTACAAAAAAATACAAAAAACTAGCCGGGCGAGGTGGCGGGCGCCTGTGGTCCCAGCTAATTGGGAGGCTGAGGCAGGAGAACGGCATAAACCCGGGAGGCGGAGCTTGCAGTGAGCTGAGATCCGGCCACTGCACTCCAGCCTGGGCGACAGAGTGAGACTCCGTCTCAACAACAACAGGCCGGGCACGGTGGCTCAAGCCTGTAATCCCAGCACTTTGGGAGGCCGAGACGGGCGGATCACAAGGTCAGGAGATCGAGACCATCCTGGCTAATATGGTGAAACCCCGTCTCTACTAAAGAATACAAAAAACTAGCCGGGCGACGAGGCGGACGCCTGTAGTCCCAGCTACTTGGGAGGCGGAGGCAGGAGAATGGCGTGAACCTGGGAGGCGGAGCTTGCAGTGAGCTGAGATCCGGCCACCGCACTCCAGCATGGGCAACAGAGCCAGAGTCCGTCTCAAAAAACAACAACAACAACAACAAAAATTTTGTATTACTAGAGACAGGGTTTCACCATGTTGGCCAGGCTGGTCTCAAACTCCTGACCTCAGGTGATCTGCCCGCCTCGGCCTCTGAAAGTGCTGGGATTGCAAGTATGAGCCACTACACCCAGCCCCACATCCCCTTTTAAATAAATTTCTTTTTTTTTTTTTTTGAGACGGAGTCTCGCTCTGTCGCCCAGGCTAGAGTGCTGTGGCCGGATCTCAGCTCACTGCAAGCTCCGCCTCCCGGGTTCCCGCCATTCTCCTGCCTCAGCCTCCCGAGTAGCTGGGACTACAGGCGCCCGCCATCTCGCCTGGCTAATTTTTTATATTTTTTAGTAGAGACGGGGTTTCACCGTGTTAGCCAGGATGGTCTCGATCTCCTGACCTCGTGATCCGCCCGTCTCGGCCTCCCAAAGTGCTGGGATTACAGGCTTGAGCCACCGCGCCCGGCCTCTTTTCCCAAGGGTACATTTTCTCAGGACCTCTTGAGACTATGCTCCCCAGACCTCGGTCACTCGTATTTGGCTTAGAATAAACATGTTTAAAAATAAATTCCGGCCGGGCGCGGTGGCTCAAGCCTGTAATCCCAGCACTTTGGGAGGCCGAGACGGGCGGATCACGAGGTCAGGAGATCGAGACCATCCTGGCTAACATAGTGAAACCCCGTCTCTACTAAAAAATACAAAAAACTAGCCGGGCGAGGTGGCAGGCGCCTGTAGTCCCAGCTACTCGGGAGGCTGAGGCAGGAGAATGGCGTAAACCGGGAGGCGGAGCTTGCAGTGAGCTGAGATCCGGCCACTGCACTCCAGCCTGGGCGACAGAGCCAGACTCTGTCTCAAAAAAAAAAAAAAAAAAAAAAAAAAAAAATAAATTCCTAGCCAGGCACGGTGGCTCACGCCTGTAATCCCACCACTTTGGGAGGCTGAGGTGGGTGGACTGCCTGGGGTCAGGAGTTCAAAACCAGCCTGGCCAACATGAAATCACATCTCTACCAAAAATACAAAAAACTAGCTGGGCATGGTGGTGGGCGCCTATAATCCTACTAGGGAGGCTGAGGCAGGAGAACTGCTTGAACCCGGGAGGCAGAGGTTGCAGTGAGCCAAGGTCGCGCCACTGCACTCCAGCCTCGGCAACAAGGGCTGAACTCCATCTCAAAATGTAAATAAATAATAAAAAGAAAACAAAAATAAATTCCTTTGTATCGCCTAACACACGCTCTCCCCTAAGATCTGCACGTCCACACAATATGCCTCGTTCTTTAACAGCCTCCCCACTCAGTCACTGGGCTCTGTGAAGGCATCTGGCACATGGCAGCCACTCCCAAGGTCAGTAGACACATGCTGGCTCAAAGAATGACCACTGTCAAGCCCTGCAAGCCTGCAAGAGTCCCTACCCTAAGGAACACCTGTTTTCCAGCAAAGGATATTCCACCATTGCTTGAACTCCATTCTTCCTGAAAATGACAATTCTCTGGACGGGGCCACAAGGATTACAGATAGTGTAAAGAACATCCTGCAAAAGCAAACAGGCAAGATGAAGAGGCACTGCCAGGTCAGTCTGGCTTAGCGGAGGGAATGAGTGGAGAAAAGGAAGAAGGGAGACCTCACAACTGAAATGCCTGCTGGCACGCACCGTGGTGATCGAATAAATGGGGTTCAGGATGGTAAAGAGAAGCACACTGTTCACGCTCCGGGAGTCATCCGAGTCCCCGGGGCGGGAGATCTTCTGGCTGGTAGAGTAGTTGACAAAAGCTGGGTGACCGGCAATGTATATTTGGTTGTCGGCTGCGTAGTTTACTGCGTTGCAAGCCCCCAACACATCTTCAAACTCCACCAGTGCTTGTCTCTTTTTAGGCATTACCACCACATAGCTGGCAGAGAGAACACAGGTTTCAATCCTCTCAGGAAAATGAAGACAGGAGGAGGGTATCACTTGATTTTTTTGAGAACTGACTCCTCCACGGCCTCTGGACTGCTCTGTAGCCCTATCATGGTCATGGTTCCCCGACCTGAACACCCCACGACACAAGTAGTACCAAAGGCCAAAGAGGGCTAGCTGAGCTAGACCTCCTCTGGGAAGCCTTCCTGACCTCTCCTCACCAGACTAACAGATGCTGCCCATAGGATGGCTTCTTGAGCTTACGCTCTCAACAGTATAAATCACTCTGGGGAGCAACTTTCTAAGAGAAGGAATCCAGATACAGCTCACTACTGTATCTGCAGTATATAGCATGCACCAAATATTCAGTAACTATTTGCTGAATGAAAGAACACTGGCCAGGAGCAGTGGCTCATGCCACTAACCCTAAAACTTGGGAGGGCTAAGTGGGCAGATTGCTTGGGCCCAGGAGTTTGAGACCAGCCTGGCCAACATGGCAAAACCTTGCCTCTACAAAAAAATATAAAAATTAGCCAGGCATGGTGGCGCATGCCTGTAGTCCCAGCTACTTAGAAGGCTGAGGCAGAAGGATTGCCTGAGCCTGGGTAAGACTGCGCCACTATACTCCAGCCTGGGCCATAGAGTGAGACCTTGCTCTGTCTTAAAAAAAGAAACTTAAAAGAAAAAAAAAAAAAACTTAAAAACTAGAAACTACAAGGCAAAGGAAAAAGGAAGGAAGAAAAACAATCATGGCACTTGCTGTAATCTGACAAAAAGTACAATGGTCCAGCCAAAAGCAGAGGGGCCACAGAACCTAGACCAGTATGGCAACGAAATCACTACCTCCAACCAGAAATCGTGGACACACAAGGGCACGAAGAAGTCAACTTTGGAAGCCCAACTCCTGGCCTCCAAGCCCAGTACCTGATGGGTCCAAACTCCTGCAAGGCCTCCACAAGGTCAGCTTCCACCACACCATCAATCAGGCCCCTGATGTGGACAACTGGGGAGGCAGGGGTTTTGTGCGGGTCATCGTAGTTCTCCTGAGAAAGGAAGCAAAAACAAGAATTCTTTTCTTGCTGTACAAGATGACAGCACACTGGCCTTTGTGCTGTTGCAGACCCAGTCAGATAAGACAGTTGGATGTCATCCAGGAAGGATGCACAGAACAGACAAAGGGCAGCAACTGAAGTCAATCAACCCAAAAGATTCTGGGTCAGCAGAAGAGTGGTCCCGAGTGGGTGGTCACTTGCCCTCTGGCTCTTGCTGTAGCTTCTGAGGAAGGCAGATGGAGGGAGGACCACACAAGTCCCAAATATTACGTTCTTCCAGGGACCCCCCCTCTCTTCCCACTGGTCCACTTGACCAAGGAAACATGGGAAAAGAGTAGCTGGAGGAGACACACTGGGAGGAAGGGCTCTAAAAGCTATCTGCTACAGTTTGAATGAGGACATCCCCTTTGCATGTGCCCCAAATTCCTTACCCTTTCACTGGCTCAGCCACCATCACCTAGCTAAGTACACCTGTTCGCCACCACTCACACCTAGGTTCAGTCAGGGCAAAAAACAACACGTAGCCCAGAAACTGGGGCAGCCAAGCCAGTCTTGAATCACCCTCCCACCAAAATCTGCTTTGGAAATTACTGCCTAGGTCAGACTTAGGAAAAACAGGACAAGAAAAGTCTCTTATTTATTTTTTGAGATGGAGTCTCACTCTGTCACCCAGGATGGAGTGCTATGGCATGATCTTGGTCTACTGCAACCTCCATCTCTCAGGTTCAAGCGATTCTCCTGCCTCAGCCTCCCGCGAGTAGCTAGAATTACAGGCCCCCGCCATCACACTCGGCTAATTTTTTTGAATTTTTAGTAGAGATCGTGTTTTGCCATGTTGGCCAGGCTGTTCTTGAATTCCTGACCTCCGGTGATCTGCCTGCCTCAGCCTCCCAAGTGATGGGATTACAGGCATGAGCCCCCACGCTCAGACGGAAGGTCTTTTAGAAAGACCAGAAACTCCAATCCATAACATTAAGAACCAAGACTGCTCCTTCCTAAAAGTATCTTACACCCACCCATCCACAGGAAAATTAACTCTCTTTCACCTCTCCTGGGCTCTGGGACCAGTCCCCTGTCTGAGAATCACTGGGCAGAAGAGCGTGCAATAGAATTGGATTCTATTTCAGGAATGAACCACCCGAACCACAGGGGGACCCGGCACTCCCTCCAGGTTAGCAGCTGCCACAAATGGGAGTTCTAACTCCAGCCCTGCCCCTCACTAGCTGTGCCACCTACGGTAATTCACCTTATCTCTCTCCTAGCCAATCTCCTCCTCTGTAAATCGGGAATCCCAGTACCTCTCCCAACCTCACGGAGGAGCGTTAAGAACTTTCAATTAAGATGTCTTTAAAACGTGTGGGACAAGGCCTGACGAAGATTAAAACGCTAGCAACTCATAACCCATAAATCCCAGAAAACCCTGCAAATGGGCTGCACTGGAAGACTTCAAGATCTTGGAAGGAGTGGGGACTGGGCCCCACTCCAAAAGCAACGACTGGTGTTTTCGGAGGGAGTGATTATAAGGGATTGAAATTCCAGCACGGCCAGGGAACAGTTTCGTTTATCAAATCCTCGGTACCCAATGAATCCCCGGAAACTGTAAGCAAACTCGTGATAGTTTCAAAGCTTCGCTCAACTCCTAAAAGGCTAAAAGTGCATTTAACAAATCTTTCTCTTCCCATTTTCAATGCCTACAAAAATGAGGGAGATACTCTGTTCTAGTATTTAGACTAAACACATTCATTGCTGTATAGAAAGGCTGGGCCGCAGAGATTAAGCTGCCATCGGACGTTAATTTCCCACTCCAGAGGACAAGGCCGCCCCCACCCGTTCCCGCTCACGAGGCGCTCCCCCAACCGCCCACGAGGCCGGGCGGGAGAACTGCGCCTGCGCATGGGGCCAGGGAAGAAAATGATAAAGGGGAAAAAAACCGGCCGGGCCTCGTGCCCGGCCCCCACACGCCAGCCCGCGGCGCCTGCGCCCTGGGCCGCTCGCCTCACGAGCTACTTCCTCTACGCTCCCCGCCCCACCCCCGCTCCGGACCGCGCGCACGCGCAGGCGCCTGTCCTCGCGCAAACCCCGCCGTTTGCCCAACGGCCGCCCCTCCCCCACACCGTCAACGGCGCGATGGCCTGAGCGCGTGCGCAGAAGCCCCCTCAAAAAATAAAATGCCCTCAAGGTGGGAAATTGTCCCGCACTTCCCGGCCTTCCCGGCTCCTAGGGCCCTGGCCTCACCCCGCCGCCGCCGCCGCCCGCCGCCCCGGCTCCTCCACCGCCACCGCCGCCGCCTCCGTGCTGGTCGCCGGCGTTGTCAGTCTTGAGCCGCTTAGGAGCCCGGCCGCCCTCACTGCCGCCGCCGTAGTAGCGGCCACCGCCGCCTCCGCCGCCCGCCGCCGCCATCTTCACCATCGCTCCCGACCGCCTCCGCTGCTCGTCCGGCTGCTGCCTCTGCTCCAGCCGCCGACGCCGCTTCTCCGCCCGGGGCAGCAGCCTCCGCGACATGGCGGCGCAGAACCCGCCTCCCCCCGCCTCTCATTGGGGGAGGGACACGCCCGTCACCCGCCGCCCCCACCCGATAGGGGGAGCCACTGGTCCCGCCGCGGGGGGAGGGTAGGCCTCCACACGCCTTGCGCGCTTATTGGACATCGCCCACGCCGTTCTGCAGGAGGGCCCGCCCTTGTTTGTCTGAGACACTCTTTATAGGTGATCGCTTTCTGCCAGTCATTCCGTCGACCCCGCCGCCTTAAAATAAAATCCAATTTCATAGGTCGGATTTCTGGCGCGGCTGGCCTCCCTAAAAGCACCTGATAGGAGCGACGCTCTAAACCTCCCAAGAATCCCCGCCTCCCTCCCACTTTCAATGGTCTCTTCGCTAATCCGTCAGTACCCAGTCACAAAGACTACCTTCCCGCGCCACTTCGCAAGGAGACAAGGAAGCCCCGCCCTTTTTTGGTCTCTCTCCAGTGGTTACTACAGATGCCCATTCTTCTGCGTCTCCACTGATTGGTCAATGGAGAGTGGAGGGCACCCTCTCACCAGATGGTAGGACTACTGATACGCTCTGATTGGATAATATGGGGAGCCCCACCCCAGGGTAGGCCCTCTTTGGTGCGGTCTACGAAACCAGCCAAGGTGAGAAGGCATGCGCAAATATGTTTTCAGGCACCGCCCAGAGGCGGGGCCACCCCTCAAGAGAGTGACGGCCTGGAATACTCGGAGTATTTACGTAGCGACCGCTGTGTGTGCGCCGGAAGGCTAGACCAAGATTGACAGGAACTCCCAGGGTATCTCTGTCGCCATCACTATACCCTGTTCCTCTCTACCTCTAGGAGGAATTCTTCAAATCCCAAATCTGAGCCTTTTCCTCAGTATAAAACCACTCGCTGCTGCCGACTGTCTTCGGGCCCTATCCAGTTCTAAATTCAGCCGCAACCCCTTTCGGTTTCCCTTGGGAGAAGGCTCTTCCGAGCACTCTCGATCTGTGCTCGTGCAGTCCCTTCCACCTGGGAGAGTCCCTCCACTACCCCTCCTGCAGGAGCTAAGGGCCAAGTCATCTAGTCCGTGCCATCTAAATTTACAGGCCCCTGCCATCCCAGACCCCCAGCCGTAACTCGGGCCAGTGGTTTTTATCTGACAGCTCCACCCCTCGGAGAACCACAGGAAGCCCTGGCCGCGACCTTGGAGACGGTAGCCACCTACCAAGCGCCCAGTGCAAGCCCCCTGCAGAGGGGAGGCGTTCTTGTGATCTGTGCTTGCGTCAGACCTTTCTTCCTCAAGGGCGGGGTAAGACCACCCGCACTGCCCCGAGAGAATGTCGGAGGGTATCTCCAGACTCCAACGAAACCCAACTGGCGAAGCCTGGGGGTGGGGGAGACGAGCGCCCCAGTTATCACGCGCAGGCGGAGGGGTCAAACGGGGATTAACCCGGGATCCCGTCCTACGGCACATAACATTATGGGGCTGCCCGCGCCAGGTTGGCGGGGGGAACACCTTATGGAAGCTATTGGCAAGTGACGATGTCGCCAAAGGGGGAAAAAATAAAAGCGAAGCTAGCGTCGTGAGAAATGCGGAGGACGCTCCAGGACCTTTCCGCCCGGCTGATGGGGGCTCGAGTTGAGGTCCGGGTGGAAACTAAGTTTGAATTGGAGGCTGTGTGTGGTGGCTCACACCTGTAATCCCAGCACTTGGGGAGGCCGAGGCGGGAGGCTCGCTTGAGCCCCGGAGTTCGAGGTTGCAGTGAGCCGTGATCGCGCCCCTGCACTCCAGCCTGGGCGACGGAGCGAGACCCAATCTAAGAAAAAATGGGGTCTATGGCAATATAAGAGGGGGACAGGCCTGGTGGCTCTGCCGGTGAGGGGAAATAAAGTTGGGGGAAGGGGCCCTGCTGGGGACGTCGGTCAGCTTCCCCGGACGCCGGGAAGATCCGAACACGCCGACTGAACAGAGACGGAGGCGGGGCAGCGTCTGAAGCACGTGACCCGCGTGACGGGAGGAGGCGGGGCCGGTCGCGACGAAGGGCGGGGTCGCTCGGTCCCAACGTCAGAGGAATGCGGTGGGGGGAGGGGGACAGAGGGGGCCCCTCCCCTCCCCGCCCCCGCGCCCGGCCCGGACGCCCCTCGCGCCGGCGCGCACGGCCGGAGCGCGGCGGTACGGTGTCCCCTGCGCCTCACGTTCCAGGCCGCCCGACTGGCCTGGTGACCCGCACCCCCCGCGCTCCTGGCCGCCGCCCCGCCCCCACCCCGCAGCTCGGACCCCGGCCCCCGGCCGCGCGCGGCGCCGCCCGCCTTTGCCCCGGTCACCCTCCCGCACCCCTAGCCCCCAGCCCCTACCAGCTCGGCGGCGAGCCTGACCGGCCGTCCCGGATCGAAAAGAGCAGACACTGGGAAGTTTTGGGAGAGGGAGGGGCGGGCCTTAAAGGGACCACGACCTTTTTTCAGCCCCGTGGGAGGAAGAAAAATTGGGGGCAGGGGGCGCGGGAGGGGGGACACGGTAGGAGACCGAGGATCGCCCCGCGAGGGAATGGAGGAAACCAGGCGAGGAGTGGGAAGTCCTTGGAGCCGCGGTGTTGGGGCTCCGCGTCCCTTCTCCCCAAAAATCCACCCCCGCCCCCCGCAGACGGAAAGTCACGCAGTTGTTTGAGACTCGCGCATCTTTCCTCCTGGTCAGGCAAGTGTTGTTTTGGCTGAGGCAAGTGTTTGGGGTGTACATTGCTCACATAAGGAAATGGGCTGAAGGGACGCAAGTGACTAACCCAGGATGCCACAGCTTGCAAGTGGCATGGCGGGGCTGGTCTGACGCCGGAGCAGACGCATCACCACTGTACTGCAGGGCCTATTAGGGTGATGGGGTAGGCTGTAGAGTGGGGGGTTCAGAGCAGGGGACTGGAGCCACCCTACCGGGGTTGCAACGTGGAAGCTGCATTTACTGTCTCTGTAGCCTTAGGAAAGTAACTTAGCCTTCCTCATCCGTTAGGGGGATGGCAGTAGCAGCTTTGTCTGGATGGTCATGAGGAATGCAGAGGATGGAAACGGGACCTTAGAGGCCTACCCGCATTTCACAGTTGAAGTAAAAATGACCCAGAGGGTGGAAGAACCGCGGAAAATTACCACAGCTGGGCAGCCTCTGAAAGAGCAAGTCGCTCCCGTTCTTAATCTACACAAAGCTTAATCTGACCCTTGCAGATCCTTGTAAACCCATGCCAGCCGGGCACAGTGGCTTCCCCTGTAATCCCAGCACTTGGGAGGCCGAGGTGGGCAGATGGCTTGAGGCCAGGAGCTCGTTACCAGCTTGGGCAACATGGCGAAACATTCTCACTACATAAAATACAAAAAATTAGCTGGGTATGGTGGCGTGCAACTGTAGTCCCAGCTACTGGGGAGGCTGAGGCGGAAGGATCACTTGAGCCTAAGAGGTGGAGGCTGACAAAGCGAGACCCTGTCTCAGAAACAAACAAAAGACACCAAAAAAAAAAAAAAAAAAAAACCATGACTGGGCACCGTGGCTTACGCCTGTAATCGTAGCACTTTGGGAGGCCGAGGCAGGAGAATCACTTGAGGTCAGGGGTTTGAGACCAGCCTGGCCAACATGGCGAAACCCGGTATCTACTTAAAATACAAAAATGAGGCTGGTGTGGTGGCAGGCGCCTGTAATCCCAGCTACTCAGAACGCCGAGGCAGGAGAATTGTTTGAACCCCTGAGGTGGAGGTTGCAGTGAGCCGAGATTGTGCCAGTGCACTCTAGCCTGGGCAACAGAGTGAGACTCTGTCTCAAAAAAAGCCGGGTGCAGTGGCTCACGCCTGTAATCCCAACACTTTGGGAGGCCGAGGCGAGCAGATCACGAGGTCAGGAGATCGAGACCATCCTGGATAAAACGGTGAAACCCTGTCTCTACTAAAAAAAAAATACATAAAATTAGCCGGGCGTGTTGGCGGGTGTCTGTAGTCCCAGCTACTCAGGGAGGCTGAGGCAGGAGAATAGTGTGAACCCGGGAGGTGGAGTTTACAGTGAACCGAGATCACACCACTGCACTCCAGCCTGGACGACTCAGCCTGGGCGACGGAGCAAGATTCTGTCTTAAATAAATAAATAAATAAAAATAATGCTGCTGTGAACATTCCTAGTGATATCTTCTTGTGTCCATGTGTGAGAGTTTTCAGGGCATGTAGGTAGGAGTGGAATTGCTGGGTCACCTAACATATTTTAACAATATTGGGTAGTAACAAATTGTTTTCCAATGTATCTGTACCATATATTCCCACCAGCAGTATATGAGAAGGTCTCATTCTTTTTTTTTTTTTTTTCTTTTGAGACAAGAGTCTGTTTGTCCCCCAAGCTGGAGTGCAGTGATGCATACACAGCTCACTGCAGCCTCGACCTCCTGGGCTCAAATGATCCTACCACTTCAGCCTCGTGAGTAGCTGAGACCACAAGCACATGCCATCAGCCCTAATTTTTTTTTTTTTTTTTTTGAGATGGAGTCTCACTCTGTTGCCCAGGCTGGAGTGCAGGGACGTGATCTCCACTCACTGCAACCTCTGCCTCCCAGGTACAAGCGATTATCCTACCTCAACCTCCTGAGTAGCTGGAATTACAGGTACATGCCACCACACCAGGCTAATTTTTGTATTTTTAGTAGAGATGGGGTTTCACCATTTTGTCCAAGCTAGTCTCAACTCCTGGCCTCAAGTGATCTGCCCACCTCGGCCTCCTAAAGTGCTGGGATTACAGGCGTGAGCCGCAGTGCCCAGCCACCCTAATTTTTTTTTTTTTTTTTTTTTTTTGTAGAGGCCAGGGTCTCACTATGTTGCCCAGGATAATCTTTTTTTTTTTTTTTTTTTGAGACGGAGTCTCGCTCTGTTGCCCAGGCTGGAGTGCAGTGGCGCAATCTCGGCTCACTGCAAGCTCCACCTCCCGGGTTCACGCCATTCTCCTGCCTCAGCTTCCCGAGTAGCTGGGACTACAGGCGCCTGCCATCTCGCCCGGCTAGTTTTTTGTATTTTTTAGTAGAGACGGGGTTTCACTGTGTAGACCAGGATGGTCTCGATCTCCTGACCTCGTGATCCACCCATCTCGGCCTCCTAAAGTGCTGGGATTACAGGCTTGAGCCACCGCGCCCGGCCATTTTTTTTTTTTTTTTTTTTTTGAGACGGAGTCTCGCTCTGTCACCCAGGCTGGAGTGCAGTGGCCGGATCTCAGCTCACTGCAAGCTCCGCCTCCCGGATTTTACGCCATTCTCCTGCCTCAGCCTCCGGAGTAGCTGGGACTACAGGCGCCTGCCACCTCGCCCGGCTAGTTTTTTGTGTTTTTAGTAGAGATGGGGTTTCACCGTGTTAGCCAGGATGGTCTCGATCTCCTGACCTCGTGATCCACCCGTCTCGGCCTCCCAAAGTGCTGGGATTACAGGCTTGAGCCACCGCGCCCGGCCCCAAAACTTCTTAAATTTTGATAGGTCTTTCTCCTTTTCCAATATAAGCACTGAGGCTCTCAATTTCCCTCTCCATTTTAATTTGGCCGCATTTTACAGAAAGGTGTTTTGGAACTTCCATTCTAATTTCTCTCAAACAGATGGCATTTTTAACTTGTTGTGAATTGCTAAAATACTTTCAAGTTGGTACATTTTGCATTTTGAAAGATTTCACCAAATTACCCTCCATTAGCACTGTAACAATTTGAGTTCTCAGCATTTCTATATAAAAAAGAAATTTTCCCCACTATCTCAAAATACTGCACATTTTTTTTTACATTTGTCAATCTGAGGTAAAAACTGGTTTTAATTTTCATTTACTTTATATTTACCTTATTGAATGAATTGTGTGTGTGTATGTGAATGCATACCATATGTGTTCACATGGAAATGGGAACAGCTAGAGAAAAAACATCCCAAGGAGAAGAAACAGCAAATGCAAAAGCTATGAAGTCGGCCGGGCACAGTTACTCATGCCTACAATCCCAGCACTTTGGGAGGCCGAGGTGGGCAGATCACGAGGTCAGGAGTTCAACATGGTGAAACACCGTTTCTACTAGAAATACAAAAATGAGCTGGGCATCGTGGTGGTTGCCTGTAATCCCAGCTACTCGGGAGGCTGAGGCAGGAAAATCACTTGAAACCAGAAGGCTGAGGGTGCAGTGAGCCAAGATCCCACACCACTGCACTCTAGCCTGGGCAACAAGAGTGAAACTCCATCACACACACACAAAAAAGCCCTGAAGTGAGAACTGAAGACCTTTGTGGCTGGGCAGAGGGAATTACAGGGTTATTCTGAGGGGACAAGGTCAGAGACGTGATGGGGGTATGTTATGTGGGGCCCGCTGGGACAGGCTGAGGATGAGGACTTTGGTCTTATTACTAAGTGAGAAAAGAACCGTGAGAGGGTTAAAAACCAGAATGACAGGCTGAGCATGGTGGCTCAAACCTGTAATCCCAGCACTCTGGGAACGTTAAGGCAGGAGGATCCCTGGAGGCCAGAAGATTTAAATCAGCCTGGCTAACACAGTGAGACACTATCTCTACAAAAAAAAAAAGTAAAAGGCCGGGTGCAGTGGCTCATGCCTGTAATCCCAGCACTTTGAGGGGCCAAGGCTAGTGGATCGCCTGAGGTCAGGAGTTCGAGACCATCCTGGCCAACATGGCGAAACCTCATCTCTACTAAAAATACAAAATTAGCTGGGCATGGTGGTGGGTGCCTGTAATCCCAGCTAGTTGGGAGGCTGAGGCAGGAGAATCGCTTGAACCTAGGAGGCAGAGGTTGCAGTGAGCCAAGACTGTGCCATTGCACTCCAACCTGGGCAACAAGAGCAAAACGCCCCGTCTCAAAAAAAAAAAAAAGTAAAAAAGCCGGGCGCGGTGGCTCAAGCCTGTAATCCCAGCACTTTGGGAGGCCGAGGCGGGTGGATCATGAGGTCAGGAGATCGAGACCCTCCTGGCTAACACGGTGAAACCCCGTCTCTACTAAAAATACAAAAAACTAGCTGGGCGCGGTGGCGGGTGCCTGTAGTCCCAGCTACTCAGAGGCTGAGGCGGGAGAATGGCGGGAACCCGGGAGGCGGAGCTTGCAGTGAGCCGAGATCGCGCCACTGCACTCCAGCCTGGGCGACACAGCGAGACTCCGTCTCCAAAAAAAAAAACTAAAAATATTAGCTGGGCGTGGTGTAATGCCCCTAGTTCCAGGTCCTCAGGAGACTCAGGCAGGAGAATCACTTGAACCCAGGAGTTTGAGGCTGCAGTGAGCGATGATTGCAGCATTGCACTTTAGCCTGGGCAACAGAGTGAGAACTTCTTTCCAAAAAACTCCACAAAAAACAAAGGAGTGATAAGATCAGATTTTTTTTGGATTAAAAAATATAACATCTGGCCAGGCGCAGTGGCTCACGCCTATAATCCCAGCACTTTGGGAGGCCGAGACGGGCGGATCACAAGGTCAGGAGATCGAGACCATCCTGGCTAACACGGTGAAACCCCGTCTCTATTAAAAAAAAAATACAAAAAACTAGCCGGGCGAGGTGGTGGGCGCCTGTAGTCCCAGCTACTTGGGAGGCTGAGACAGGAGAATGGCGTAAACCCGGGAGGCGGAGCTTGCAGTGAGCTGAGATCCGGCCACTGCACTCCAGCCTGGGCGACAGAGCGAGACTCCGTCTCCAAAAAAAAAAAAAAAAAATTTATTAAGCTAAATTTCATTTACCATCATATTAAGTATTTATTTATTTATTTTTGAGATGCATTCTCGCCCTGTCGCCCAAGCTGGAGTGCAGTGATGCAATCTCAGCTCACTGCAACCTCCGCCTCCCAGGTTCAAACAATTCTCCTGCCTCAGCCTCCGGAGTAGCTGGGATTACAGGCACCCACCACAATGCTCGGCTAATTTTTGTATTTTTGGTAGAGATTGGGTTTCTCTATGTTGGCCAGGCTGGCCTCAAACTCCTGACCTCAGATGATCTGCCCGCCTCAGCCTCCCAAAGTGCTGGGATTACAGGCGTGAGCCATCATGCCCAGTCAAATGTTAACTCTTTTAAAAGTGTATGATTGACTGGGCTGGTGGCTCACACCTGTAATCCCAGCTATGTGGGAGGCCGAGGTGGGCAAATCACTTGAGGTCAGGAGTTTGAGATCAGCCTGGTGAACATGGCAAAACCACATCTCTACTAAAAATACAAAAATTAGCCAGGCGTGGTGGCCCATGCCTATAGTCCCAGCCACTCTGGAGGCTGAGGCACCAGAGTCACTTGAATCTGGGAGGAGGAGGGGGTTTTTTTGTTTGTTTGTTTTTGTATGTGTGTGTATGATTGAGTGTTGAGTGTTTTTTAGTATGCTCACATAGTCATGCAACCATCATCACTGTCTGATTCTGGAATATTACCCTCAAAAGGAACTCCATACCCTTTTTTTTTGTTTGTTTTTCGAGACAGAGTCTTGCTCTGTCGCCCAGGCTGGAGTGTAATGGCATGATCTCGCCTCACTGCAACCTCCGCCTCCCGGTTCAAGTGATTCTCCTGCCTCAGCCTCTGTAGTATCTGGGATTACAGGCGCCCGCCACCACACCCAGCTAATGTTTTGAATTTTTAGTAGAGACGGGGTTTTCCCACGTTGCCCAGGCTGGTCTCAAATTCCCGAGCTAAGGCAATCTGTCCACCTCAGCTTCCCAAAGTGCTAGAATTACAGGTGTGAGCCACCATACCCGGCCTCCATACCCTTTAGCAGTCACTCCCCTCAGCCCCTGGCAGCCACCAATTTACTTTCTGTCTTTATGGATTTCTCTATTCTGGACATTTCATATTACAGGGTCCAGTCCTATGGGACTTAGCAGGTGTTCTCCTCATGTGTGGAGATGAGGGATTGTAATAAATAAAGACACAAGACAAAGAGATAAAGAGTAAACAGCTGGACCCGGGGAACCACTACCATTAAGATGTGGAGACTGGTAGTGGCCCCGAACGGCTGGGCGCACTGTTATTTATTGCATACAAGACAAGGGGGGCAGGGTAGGGAGGGTGAATCTTCTAAGTGATTGATAAGGTGAAGCAACTCACGTGATCATAGGACAGGGGGCCCTTCCCTTTTAGGTAGCCGAAGCAGAGAGAGAAGGCAGTATATGTCAGCGTTTTCTTCTATGCACTTATAAGGAAGATCGAAGACTTTAAGACTTACTATTTCTTCTACCACTGTCTACTACGAACGTCAGAGGAACCAGGAGCATGGGAGGAACATGAAAGTGGACAAGGAGTATGACCACTGAAGCACAGCACCACAGGAAGGGGTTTAGGCCTCCAGATGACTGCGGGCAGGCCTGGATAATATCCAGCCTTCCACAAGAAGCTGCTGGAGCAGAGTGTTCCCTGACTCCTGCAAGGAAAGGAGACTCCCTTTCGCAGTCTGCTAAGTAATGGGTGCCTTCCAGACACCGGCGTTACCGCTTGACCAAGGAGCCCTCAAGCAGCCCTCATGCGGGCATGACAGAGGGCTCACCTCTTGCCTTCTAGGTCACTTCTCACAATGTCCCTTCAGCACCTGACCCTATATCCGCCGGTTATTCCTAGGTTATATTAGTAATTCAACAACGAGTAATATTAAAAGCTAATGATTAATGTTTATAATAATGATTGATAATTGTCCATGATCATCTCTATATCTAATTTGTATTATGACTATTCTTATTTTAACTATTTTCTTTATTATACTGAAACAGTTTGTGCCTTCAGTCTCTTGCCTCGGCACCTAGGTAATCTTTCGCCCACATCACATAAATGGAAAAATATAGTATGTGGCTTTTTCTGTCTGATTCTTTTAGCATGTTTTCAAGCTTCACCCATGTTTTTTAAATTAAATTAATGTTTTAAATGTATTTTTATTAATTTTTTTTTTTTGAGACAGAGTCTTGCTCTGTTGCCCAGGCTGGAGTGCAATGGCACGATCTCAGCTCACTGCAAGCTCCGCCTCCCAGGTTCACGCCATTCTGCCTCAGCCTCCCGAACAGCTGAGACTACAGGCGCCTGCCACCTAGCCCTGCTAATTTTTCTTGTATTTTTTTTTTTTTTAGTAGAGACGGGGTTTCACCGTGGTCTCGATCTCCTGACCTCGTGATCCGCCCGCCTCAGCCTCCCAAAGTTCTGGGATTACAGGCATGAGACACCGTGCCCGACCTGCTTTTTTCTTTTTTGCTGTTAACCCTCCTCCCACTCCAAGCAGAAAAAACTTCACGGTCTACTGCGCTTCAGATTGAAAATTTAGACACCCTCAGGGACCAGTGGAGAAAGCCACCCATTAGAGGAAAGTTTCTCATTTGCATTACGCAGTTCTGATGCTTTCCCTACCTTTCCCTGCCCCCAGCTTAAATCAGGTCTAACTGATACACGAGAAACCAGACCTTCAAAGTGTACAATTGATGAGTTTTAACTTATATATACACCTAGGAAACCATCACCACCAATCAAGATAGTGGCCACAAGGTAAAAACAGTATTTATCATCCCCAGGAAGTTTTTTTTTGGTTTTGTTTTGAGATAGTCTTGCTCTGCTATCCAGGTTGGAGTCCAGTGGTGGGATTATAGCTCACTGTGGCTTAGTCCCAAGTAGCTGGGACTACAGGTTCCTGCCACCCCATGGCCATTATATATAGAGAGAGAGAGAGAAAGAGAGTTTGTTTTTTTGTTTTTTTGTTTTTTTGTTTTTGGTAGAGACGGGGGTCTTGCTATGTTGCCTAGGCTGATCTCAAACTCCGGGCCTCAGGCAATCCTCCTGCCTCAGCCTCCCAAAGTGCTGGGATTATAGAAGTGAGCTACCACACCCACAGAAGTTTTCTTTTCATTTTTGAGACGGAATTTTGCTCTGTCGCCCAGGTTGGAGTGCAGTGGCATGATCTCAGTTCACTGCAGCCTCCACCTCCTGAGTTCAAGCAATTCTCCTGCCTCAGCCTCCCTAGTAATGGGGATTACAGACATGCACCACCATGCTCAGCTATTTTTTTTTTTTTTTTTTGAGACGGAGTTTCGCTTTTGTTGCCCAGGCTAGAAGGCAATGGTGCGATCTCGGCTCACCGCAAACTCCATCTCCCAGGTTCAAGCAATTCTCCTGTCTCAGCCTCCTGAATAGCTGGAATTACAGGCATGTGCCACCATGCTTGGCTAATTTTTTTGTATTTTCAGTAGAGACGGGGTTTCTCCATGTTGATTAGGCTGGTCTTGAACTCCCGACCTCAGGTGATCCGCACACCTCAGCCTCCCAAAGTGCTGGGATTACAGGTATTAGCCACCACGCCTAGCCACTAATTTTTATATTTTTAGTAGAGACAGGATTTCAACATGTTGCCCAGACTGGTCTTGAATTCCTGACCTCAAGTGATCCACCTGCCTCGGCCTCCCAAAGTGCTGGGATGGGTGCGAACCACCACGCCTGCAGAAGTTTTCTTAAGCCTCCTTGTAAATCCTCTATTTTTCACTGTTCCCCACACAGTGTTACAAACCACAAGTTCTTGGGACCTGAATGCAACTGAAATTGACTTGAGGCCAAAAGAGTTTTCCCAGACAAGACTTCATTGGAGTTTATGCCTGGGTATTGAGGGAGACAGCACAAGAGAAAGGGAGCAAATTCGCTGGCTGACTCTTGGAAATGAGCCAGTAGGACTTTTTTTTATTAGGCAAAGCTCTGGAATTGACATTAGCGGGAGGATATACAGGCTGGGCAAAACATGTGAGGAGCAGGGCACTCAGGTGGGCACTTGTCTGGCTGCGATGGTTATCTTGAGTAATGGGCCACGTGGTGTTCTGGCAGGTGCAACAGGGCTGTAAATCAATTGTTCAGCTTTCCTTCCGGAGTTGGGACACTCACACCCTTGGTTACTTCCTAAGGCCAGTTCCTGAAATTCTTTTCTTTTTCTTTTGTTTGAGACAGAGTCTTGGGCCGTTGTGCCCAGGCTGGAGTGCAGTGGTGCGATCTCAGCTCACTGCAACCTCCTTCTCCCAGATTCAAGCGATCCTCCTGCTTCAACCTCCCGAGTAGCTGGGATTATTTTTAGTAGAAATGGGGTTTCACCATGTTGGCCACGCTGGTCTCAAACACCTGACCTCAAGTGAGCCATCCGCCTCGGCCTCCCAAAGTGCTAGGACTACAGGCATGAGCCACCACGCCCGGTCTCATTATTGATTCTTTTTGCTTCCACGGACAACTTTTGATTTCCTATCTTCCATCTGAGGGCATTCAGGGCTTTTGGGCCTTTGTGTGTAGACAGTCAACTCTGTGGAGCTGAGATCCTAGAGAATATGGCCAGAGAGAAATATGAACTGTACTCCATTCGCAGCTAGCAAAACTTTCCTTTCTTTGAGCTGTCTTTGGAGCGGTTCTAGATTTTGGGAGGACAGCTGTAGATCTCTGCATCCTTGGTTAAGTCATAACCTTGGTTAAGGCTTATAGATTTCACTTGAGAGAGTACCTGTGGTAAAGAAGTTCAAAAGCCAGGAATACCAGCTGTTTGTCTCAGCTAAAAACTGGTAATATGGCTGGGCACTGTGGCTCACGCCTGTAATCCCAGCACTTTGGGAGGCCGAGGCGGATGGGTCACCTGAGGTCTGGAGTTCAAGACCAGCCTGACCAACATGGTGAAACCCCGTCTCTACTAAAAATACAAAAATTAGCCGGGCATGCTGATGCCTGCCTGTAGTTCCAGCTACTTGGGAGGCTGAGACAAAAGAATTGTTTGAACCTAGGAGGCAGAGGTTGCAGTGAGCTGAGATTGCACCACTGCACTCCAGCCTGGGCAACACACTGAGACTCCATCTCAAAAATAAAATACATAAATAAAATCTGGTAATAATAAATTTAAGAGTATTTATTTTAAAGAGTTCTAGGCCGGGCACGGTGGCTTAAGCCTGTAATCCCAGCACTTCGGGAGGCCGAGACGGGTGGATCACGAGGTCAGGAGATCGAGACCATCCTGGCTAACACGGTGAAACCCCATCTCTACTAAAAAATACAAAAAACTAGCCGGGCAAGGTGGCGGGCGCCTGTAGTTCCAGCTACTCAGGAGGCTGAGGCAGGAGAATGGCATGAACCTGGGAGGCGGAGCTTGCAGTGAGCTGAGATCTGGCCACTGCATTCCAGCCTGGGCGGCAGAGCGAGACGCCGTCTCAAAATAAATAAATAAATAAATAAAATAAAGAGCTCTATAGTTAGAAGTCAGCTTAATCAAAAGCTGATATCCGGCCGAGCGCAGTGGCTCAAGCCTGTAATCCCAGCACTTTGGGAGGCCGAGGTGGGTGGATCACGAGGTCAGGAGATCGAGACCATCCTGGCTAACATGGTGAAACCCCATCTCTACTAAAAACATAAGAAATTAGCCGGGCATGATGGCGGGGGAGGCTGAAGCAGGAGAATGGCGTGAACCCGGGAGGCGGAGCTTGTCACTGCACTCCAGTCTGGGCGACAGAGCAAGACTCCGTCTCAAAAAAAAAAAAAAAGAAAAAAAAGAAAAAGAAAGTGTAATTCACCTAGAGCCAGAGCCCGCTGTGCAGGAGACCGGAATTGTATTATTACTCAAATTAGTCTCCCTGAGCATTCTAGGATCAGAGCTTTTAAGGACAACTCAGTGGGTGGGGGGAAGCTGGTGAGCCAGGAGTGCTGATTGCTCAGGAATGAAATCATGGGGAGTCCAAGCTGTCTTCTCGAGCTGAGTCAGTTCCTGTATAGGGGGCCACAAGATCAGATGAGCCAGTTTATTGATCTGGTGGTGCCCACTGATCCACCAAGTGCAGGGTCTGCAAAATATTCCAAGCACTGATCTTAGGAGCAGTTTAGGGAGGGTCAGAATCTTGTAGCCTCCAGCTGCATGACTCCTAAACCATAATTTCTAATATTGTGGCTAATGTTAATCCTACAAACGCAATCTAGTTTCCAGACAAGACGGAGGTCTGCTGTTGGGCACATTGGCTCATGCTTGTAATCCCAGCACTTTGGGAGGCCGAGGTGGGCTGATCACAAGGTCAAGAGATTGAGACCATCCTGGCCAATATGGTGAAACCTCGTCTCTAGTAAAAATACAAAAATTAGCTGGGCGTGGTGGCATGCACCTGTAGTCCCAGCTACTTGGGAGGTCGAGGCAGGAGAATCACTTGAACCCAGGAGCTGGAGGTTGCAGTGAGCCGAGATGGCGCCACTGCACTCCAGCCTGGCAACATAGTCAGACTCTGTCTCACAAAAAAAAAAAAAAAAAAAGAGGGAGGTCTGCTTTGGGAAAGGCTGTTACCATCTTTGTTTAAACTATAAACTATATTTCTCTCAAAGTTAGTTCAGCCTACATCTAGGAATGAACAAGGACAGCTTGGGGATTAGAAGCAAGATGGAGTCAACTACGTTAGATCTCTTTCACTGTCTCAGCATAATTTTGCAAACGCAGTTTCACTGTGAGGAAATCAATTTCTGTTGTTTAAGCCACACAGTCTGTGATCTTTTTTTTTTTTTTTTTTGAGACAGAGTCTCGCTCTGTCACAATTATCCTGCCCCAGCCTCCTGAGTAGGTGGGTAGCTGGGATTATGGGCACACATCACCATGACCAATTTTTTTTTTTTGTATTTTTAGTAGAGACAGGGTTTCACCATGTTGGCCAGGCTGGTCTCAAACTCCTGACCTCGTGATCCACCCGCCTCGGTCTCCCAAAGTGTTGGAGTTACAAGCATGAGCCACCGCGCCTGGCCATCTGTGGTCTTTTTGATGGCAGCCCTAGCTGACCAGCCTATCTCCTTAGCTCAATGGTCAAAGTTAGCATTACCGGCCAGGCGCGGTGGCTCAAGCCTGTAATCCCAGCACTTTGGGAGGCCGAGACGGGTGGATCACGAGGTCAGGAGATCGAGACCATCCTGGCTAACACGGTGAAACCCCGTCTCTACTAAAAATACAAAAAAACTAGCCGGGCGAGGTGGCGGGCGCCTGTATTCCCCCCTACTCCGGAGGCTGAGGCAGGAGAATGGCATAAACCCTGGAGGCGGAGCTTGCAGTGAGCTGAGATCCGGCCACTGCACTCCAGCCAGGGCAACAGAGCAAGACTCCGTCTCAAAAAAAAAAAAGCAAAAGGCTGGGCGCGGTGGCTCAAGCCTGTAATCCCAGCACTTTGGGAGGCCGAGACGGGCGGATCACGAGGTCAGGAGATCGAGACCATCCTGGCTAACACAGTGAAACCCCGTCTCTACTAAAAATACAAAAAAACTAGCCGGGCGAGGTGGCGGGCGCCTGTAGTCCCAGCTACTCGGGAGGCTGAGGCAGGAGAATGGCGTAAAACCCGGGAGGCGGAGCTTGCAGTGAGCTGAGATCCGGCCACTGCACTCCAGTCCGGGCGACAGAGCGAGACTCCGCCTCAAAAAAAAAAAAAAAAAAAAAAAAAAAAAAGCAAAAAAAAAAAACAAAGTTAGCATTACCAATCTCGGCCCTTGATGGGATTCAGGTACCAAGAAGGACACGGCGTCCCTGCGAAGTACTCTTCCCCACAGCTGCAAGACCAGATTTTAATCATGAGGAAGCAGCAGACAAGGCCAGAAACTGGGACTGTCCACAGGACAACTGGCCAGGGCTCTTCAAACAGACAGGGTCAGTCCAGCTGCTACAGATGCGAGGTAAGAAAAAAAAAAAAGCCAACATCAGGAGCCTCTCTGAACCTATTGTGATTTGGAGGCTGTCTAATTTATTTACAAATCAAAAAAAGTTATATATAAAATTATTATACGATCTTATCATTTTATAAATTAATATAATTATTATATAATGATTATAAATTAATAAATGTTTTAATTTTTTTTTTTTTTTTGAGACGGAGTCTTGCTCTGTCCCCCGGGCTGGAGTGCAGTGGCCGGATCTCAGCTCACTGCAAGCTCCACCTCCCGGGTTCACGCCATTCTCCTACCTCAGCCTCCCGAGTAGCTGGCACTACAGGCGCCTGCCACCTCGCCCGGCTAGTTTTTTTTTTTTTTTTTTTGTATTTTTAGTAGAGACAGGGTTTCACCATGTTAGCCAGGATGGTCTCGATCTCCTGACCTCGTGATCCGCCCGTCTCGGCCTCCCAAAGTGCTGGGATTACAGGCTTGAGCCACCGCGCCCGGCCAAATGTTTTAATTTATATATAAATTATTATTTTTGTACATTATCTATCTATCTACATACATATGGATATAGCTATCTCGAATGTCAGGTCAGGCATGTGCCACTGTGCTCAACTTGAATTTTATATCATTTTATTGTATTTTATTCTATTTTTTGGAAACAGGGTCTTGCTCTGTCACCCAGGCTGGAGTGCAGTGGCATGAACACAGCTCATTGCAGCCTCAACTTCGACCTCTTAGGCTCAAGTGTTCCTTCTGTCTCTAACTCTTGAGTAGTTGGGACTACAGGTGCTCACCACCATGCCTGGCCAATTTTTTTGTGTGTGTATGTGATGGACTCTCATTCTGTCACCCAGGCTGGAGTACAGTGGCACCATCTCGGCTCACTGCAAGCTCCGCCTCCCGGGTTCACCCCATTCTCCTGCCTCAGCCTCCCGAGTAGCTGGGACTACAGGCGCCCGCCACCACACCCGGCTAATTTTTGTATTTTTAGTAAAGACGGGGTTTCACCGTGTTAGCCAGGATGGTCTTGATCTCCTGACCTCGTGATCTGCCTGCCTTGGCCTCCCAAAGTGCTGGGATTATAGGCATGAGCCACCACCCCTGGCCCATCCAGCAAGTATTTATTGAACTGTGTACCAGGCACTGGTCTAGGCACTCAGGAAGATACAGCTGTAAACAAAACAGAGATGTCCAACCTCCTCGAGCTAACATTCTAAGGCTATGCTGTCCAAAATGGTAGCTAGAAACCTCATGTAGCTAGTGCGCACTTGAAATGTGACTAGTCCAAACTGTCATGTGATTAAGTGCAAAATGCACAGTAAATTTCAAAGCTTTAGCATGCACACACACAAACATACAAAGGTTTAAATATCTCAGTAACTTTTTAATATGGATACATGTTGAAGAGATAATATTTGGGATACATTGTGTTAAGTCAAATATATTATTATTAATGTTAACTTCACTTGTCTTTTTTTTTTTTTTTTTTTTTGAGGAGGAGGAGTCTCGCTCTGTCGCCCGGACTGGAGTGCAGTGGCCGGATCTCAGCTCACTGCAAGCTCCGCCTCCTGGGTTTACGCCATTCTCCTGCCTCAGCCTCCCTAGTAGCTGGGACTACAGGCGCCTGCCACCTCGCCCGGCTAGTTTTTGTATTTTTAGTAGAGACGGGGTTTCACCATGTTAGCCAGGATGGTCTCGATCTCCTGACCTCGTGATCCGCCCGTCTCGGCCTCCCAAAGTGCTGGGATTACAGGCTTGAGCCACCGCGCCCGGCCCACTTGTCTTTTTTTTTTGTCTTTTTTTTGAGATGGAGTTTCACTCTTGTTGCCCAGGCTGGAGTGCAATGGCGGGATCTCGGCTCACCACAACCTCCGCCTCCTGGGTTCAAGCTATTCTCCTGCCTTAGCCTCCTGAGTATCTGGGATTAAGGTATGAGCCACCACGCCCAGTTAAGTTTGTATTTTTAGTAGAGACGGGGTTTTTCCATGTTTGTCAGGCTGGTCTCGAACTCCCGACCTTAGGTGATCTGCCCGCCTCGGCCTCCCAAAGTGCTGGGTTTACAGGTGTGAGCCACTGTGCCCGGCTTCACTTGTTTTTTTTTTTTTTTTTTTGAGATGGAGTCTCGCTCTGTTGCCCAGGCTGGAGTGCAGTGGTGCAATCTCGGCTCACTGCAAGCTCCGCCTCCTGGGTTTAAGCCATTCTCCTGCCTCAGCCTCCCGAGTAGCTGGGACTACAGGCGCCTGCCACCTCGCCCGGCTAATTTTTTGTATTTTTCGTAGAACCGGGGTTTCACCGTGTTAGCCAGGATGGTCTCGATCTCCTGACCTTGTGATCCGCCCGCCTTGGCCTCCCAAAGTGCTGAGATTACAGGCGTGAGCCACTGCACCCGGCCACTTTTTTTTTTTTTTTACTTTTTAAAATTGTAGTTACTATGAACAATGAAATAAATAAATATATGGTATGTTAGCGAGTGATACATTCTTTGGGAAAAACGATCAGGACTGGGCACAGTGGCTCGCGCCTATAATCTCAGCACTTTGGGAGGCCGAGGTGGGAGGATTGCTTGAGATTAGGAGTTTGAGACCAGCCTGGCAACAAAGAGAGACCCCATCTTTATAAACAATTTTTAAAATTAGACAGATATGGTGGTAGGTGCCTGTAGTCTCAGCTACTTGGTAGGCAGAGGCAGGGGGATTGCTGGAGCCAGGAGGTTAAGGCTGCAGTGAGCCGAGATCATGCCACTGCACTCCAGCCTGGGTGACAAGAGAGAGACCTTCTTTCAAAACAAAACAAAACCCCCTGTTCCTCAAGCAAGATGCCAGATGTACCTGGGTCAGTCCAGACTCCTGACCCATGTGGTTTAGGAGCAGCAAGGAGGAGGGAGGGGTCCCAGGAAAAGGGAACAGCCTACCTCTGGGCCTTTGCACTGGCTCATCCTGCTTCCGGAATGCTCCTCCTAATATCCATTCTGCTCCTCCCCTCCCCTCCTTCAGGTCTTTCTGCAGATGTCACCTCAGTGAAGCTTTCTCTGATACCCCTGTCTAAAACTGCAAAGCCTCCTGAGTAGCTGGTACCACAGGGGCACGCCACCACGCCCGCCTAATTTTTGTTTTTGTTTTGGTAGAGTTGGGGGGGGTCCCACTATTTTGCCCCGGCTAGTCTCAAACTCCTGGGCTCAAGCGATCCTCCCACCTTGGCCTCCCAAAATGTTGGGATTACAGGCATGAACGGAGGGGTGTGCGGAGCGGTGTGAAACCCCTAATCGTCATTGGTCCCTAGCACAGTCTCTTCTGCCCATGGCTCCTTAAAGGGCAGGCTGGCCTGTGGGGAGAGGCGGGAGCTGGGTCAAAAGGGCATCAGGTCTCACCCTCCCTTCTACTCGCAGCCAGATGGGCAGTCACCTGGGCTCTGGGATGATCCTTTCTGTGCAGAGTCCGCCTGCGGTGCCACTGGTGCAGGGAGGCGCGGGCCTCGGAGCTGAGCCCCCGGGGAGCGCGGTCTGTTTCGGGCTGGTAGTGGGCAATGTGGTGCAGCGCCCCAAACCACGTGGTCAGGTAGTACCCAGCTGGGGACAGAAAGGGAGGTCAGCTTGGCCCTCTAGGCTTCCCTGGTCGCCCCAGATACCCCTGAAGTTTGCCTGCCGTCCCTCCTGCTGCGGGAGGAGGCTGTTTGGGATCCCGGAGGTACTGGATCGTTGGGTTCCAGCATTCTGGAGTTGGGGACTCACCCTCTCCCCGCAGCTCGTCTGGATCTAAGAGCTCCATAAGAAACTCCACGTCTAGCTGCGTCTCCCCAATATCTGGGCTCCAGATGAGTTCCTCAGTCAGCGCCGGCAGGAAGGCGTCGGCCCCCAAAGGATCTGGGAAAGCCCGAGGAAAGGTCCTGAGATGGATGGGGGCGCGCAGACACCTTCCATCTGATCCCCAGGACCGTGAGGGCTGGCTGCTCCTCCACCTGGTCGGGCATGACAGCGCCTCCTACCAGAATCCCCAGGACCGCGTGGACGACTCCCACCAGTGCTACCCTCTCCCTCGAAGTGCGCCTGCATACTCGCTTCCTGCCTGGTTCCCCCATCAAGGCGCTCCCCACCACGCTAGATGTTGACACCTCCCTTACCTTGGTTCTCGCCCCGAGCCAGGCCCATGTAGACATCTCTGCACACCTCCAACAGAAGCGCCACCTTGCGGCGCGGGGCGCAGGCAGCGTGGAGATGTGCAAGGCGCTCGTGGATGCGACTCCGCAAGGCGGGGGCGGGGCCCTGCCCCTCCGGCCCCGCCCCCTGTGCTCCCGGAGGCCCCGCCCCCGCCCGCAGGGCTGTTTGTCGCCGCCGCAGCAGTCGCAGCTCCGGTGCTCGGAGTGTGCGGAGTCGCGTCCACAGGGCCGGCTTCAAGGGCGCCAATACCGCCTGGCACACAGCCATCTCCAGCGCAGGGCCTGCGGGGGGTAGGGGACGGGTGAGTACAGGGCTGCCAAGTTGCCCCACGCCCACCCACGCAATCCACTCACCCTGGCACACCGCCACCCCTGCCTAGCTATGGTCCCCCGTGAGTGCAGACATGGGTGTGAACACGTATGGAAGAGTGAGCCTGGGTGTGAACTTGAGCGCACATGTGGGCGATAGAAGGCGTGGGATGTGTAGGAAGGGGGTGTGGATGCAGAAGGAAACGTCTGTGCGCGGATGGAGTGGACGAAGTCGCACACTAGAACCCATGGGGGCTCCCTTCCCGTCCTCCCATTACCTGGATCCTCGTCCTTCTTGGGGACCCCAGGACCCCTGCTCCCAAAGACAGCCCTGATGTAGGAGTCCTTTGCCAGGTGATCCTGGAGGTCAGTAAGGAGGTGCCGCACATCCTGAAGCAGCTCCGTGGCCGGGTCCCCAGACCCGTGGGGACCTCCAGAATCTGAGGCGATGCGCACCCGAAGGCTTCGGTACTGCCTGGCCACGTAGCTGCTACGGGCCCTAACCAGAGACTGGATGTGCATGGTGAGCACTTCCTCGGGGCCTTCCTCTTCAGGGTCGTCCTCCCTTCCTTCCTCCCTTCCTTCAGGGTCTTCTTCCTCCTCCTCCAGGAGGCTGGCAAGAGCCGGCCCAGGATGGTCCACTTCCGGGCTGAGCGGGCCTTTCACCCAGGAGACCCCGTGAGGTGCAGGGTTCCTGGGGGCTGGAAGTGAGGAGGGGGTTCGGTCCCTAGAACAGGGCAGCAGCTCCCTCCTCCCTCAGAGGTCCAGGGCCCTGCCCAGCTAACCTGGATCATGTCTCTGCGCAGCCTCTGACTCTGTTTCTCGAGGGATCTGCTCCCTCCCCCAGCCTCTGTGGGTCTCCACGTAGAGCTGGTTCACAATGCAAAGCACCTTCCCTGGGGTGTCCTGTTGGACCCTGCCAATCTGCAGAGGATCTGAGGCCAGCAGAAGTGAGAAGGTGTCCTAGGTATTCAGGGGACCAACTCTGGTCCCTTCAAGGCACCAGGAGACTTACTTCCCAGCTTCATTGCTGGAGGTGCTGAGGCTTAGCTCCTGGCTCCTCCTCAGTCAGACTCAGGAGTCCAGGTCCCCAGTTTCCTTCTCACTTCCACCCAGGAATCCAGGCCTCCCAGTTCCTTCCTCCTCCAATCCTGTCCTCTGTTAGGATCTAGGAATACAGGCTCCCATCCCCCCTTCCCTCTGGCACTACAAAGTCCAGGCCTCCAGCTCTCTCTAGCCCCCAGTTCTATATTCCCCTCAAACCCAGTAGTCTGGGCCCCAAAGCCCCATTCATTCTCTTGGAGCAAGGAAATTGGCAGGTTGGCTGTGCCCTCTTTAGAGAACCATGCCTCACCTGTGTGTTCATCTCTGGGCCCTAGAGTGGGAGGGGGCAAGAGCAGGGTTCTGGGCAGAACATCCCTGAGAATAGAGAGGTGGGAGCCCCAGTGTCAGTGGGGTGTCTTAGGGAAGGGTCCCCCTTAGTGCTTCAGATGGGTGACCTGTACCTGCTAGCTGATAGAAAGGCCAGGAGATGGGGTAGGTCTGGCATGCAGAGGTTGGAGGATTCCAGGGACACACCTGGGGTGGGGAAGGAAGAAGAAGAAAGTAAACTTGAGTGGTGGCAGTCTTCTGTCCCCTGGGACGCTCTTGCTCCCCCATTCCTTCAGAAACCCCCCAGGGACCTTCAGAACAGGGAAGTTCCCACTCCTTGGAGTCCCCATCTTTACTCTTGCATACCACTTATGCCACCAACAAGGATTCATTCATTAAACAAACACTTACTGAGCCCTTAGTCATTTCCAGGCACTGGAGATACAGTTATCAAAAGACAGACAAGTTCACTGCCTTCCTGTAGCTTACCTTCTAGTGGGGGGCGGAGGGGGAAAAGGCAGAATATAAATGAGTAAACAGTCGGGGCATGGTGGCTCACGCCTGTAATTCCAACACTTGGAGAAGCCGAGGTGGGCGGATCACCTGAGGTCAGGAGTTCGAGAGCAGCCTGGCCAACATGGCGAAACCTCGTCTCTACTAAAAATACAAAAATTAGCCAGGCATGGTGGTGGGCGCCTGTAATCCCAGATACTTGGGAGCCTGAGGCAGGAGAATCGCTTGAACCCGGGAAGTGGAGATTGAAGTGAGCTGAGATTGAGCCATTACACTCCAGTCTGGGCGACAAAAGTGAGACTCTGTCTCAATAAATAAACAAATAAACAAAACGTTAAAAAATGAATAAACAAAGTGGATATTGTATTGAGTGCTATGAAGGAAATGGAGTGATTAAAAGTGACCAGGAGGCCAGGTGTGGTGACTCATGCCTGTAATCCCATCACTTTGGGAGGCTGAGGTGGGTGGATCACTTGAGGTCAGGAGTTCAAGACCAGCCTGGCCAACATGGCAAAACCCATCTCTATTAAAAATACAAAAAATCAGGGGGTGGCAGCCTAGGGGAGGGATAGCATTAGGAGAAATACCTAATGTAGATGATGGGTTGATGGGTGCAGCAAACCCCCATGGCACCTGTATACCTATGTAACAAACCTGCACGTTCTGGACATGTATCCTAGAAGTTAAAGTATGATAAAAAATAAATAAGTAAATATAAAAATAAACCAAAAAATTAGTCGTGTGTGGTGGTGTGCACCTGTAATCCCAGCTACTTGGGAGGCTGAGGCATGAGAATTGCTTGAAGCTGGGAGGTAGAGGTGGCAATGAGTGGAGACTGGGCCACTGCACTCTAGCCTGAGCGACAGAGTGAGACTCTGTCTAAAAAAAGGAAAAGAAAAAGAAAAAGTGACCAAGGGACCATCTTTTAACTATGATGGTCAAGAAAGATTACATTTCTGCAGAGGCCTGGAGGATGGAGACTAAACCAGCGCCTCCAGGGAAAGCATTCTTACAGGAAGAACCCAAGCAGAGGTCCTGAAGCTGGAACACACTTAGCATGCTAAAGACACACAGAGGGCCGGGTGCAGTGGCTCACGCCTGTAATCCCAGCACTTTGGGAGGCCGAGGCAGGCGGATCACAAGGTCGGGAGATCGAGACCATGGTGAAACCCTGTCTCTACTAAAAATACAGAAAAAAAAAAAAATTAGCTGGGCATGGTGGCGGGCACCTGTAGTCAAAGCTACTCAGGAGGCTGAGGCAGGAGAATGGTGTGAACCTGGGAGGTGGGGCTTGCAGTGAGCCAAGATCGCGCCACTGCACTCCAGCCTGGGTGACAGAGTGAGACTCTGTCTCAAAAAAAAAAAAAAAGACACACAGAGGGGAACAGTGTGCCTCGGGTAGAGTGATTAAGGAGTAACAGATGGAGAGACAGGCAGGAACTATATCACACAGCACCTTATAGATCATGACAAGGAGTTTGCATTTGTGTCTAAGGGTGTCGCGTGTTCTTTGCAGGATTTGGGGTGGGGTGTATAACATCTAATTAATATTGAAAAATATCTTGGGCTCACAATGGATTGCGGGAAGGAAAGGGAGATAGGATTAGAAATATTCATCAGCTTTTTTGGAAGCAAAGCTGACAAGTGTTTTTGTTTTGTTTTGTGTTTTGGCAGGGTTTCCCTCTGTTGCCAAGGCTGGAGGGCAGTGGTGTGATCTTGGCTCGCGGCAACCTCCGCCTCCTGGGTTCAAGCTACTCTCGTGCCTCAGCCTCCCAAGTAACTGGGATTATAGTCGCGCGTCACCAAGCCCGGCTAATTTTTGTATTTTTTGTAGAGACGGGGGTTTTGCTGTGTTGGCCAGGCTGGTCTCAAAATCCTGGCCTCAAGCGATCCACCCGCTTCGACCTCCCAAAGTGTTGGGATTACAAGCATGAGCCACCACGCCGATCTTAGTGATCAATTGACTGTGGGCTGGATACTCAGGGGAGGTGCCTTACCTCTGGCAGTCTTCTGGATCTGGTAGCTGTTGACTTCTCCTGGTAATAGTCCTGTCCTCAACACCAGGACCTGGCTGGGGTCATGTCCTACGACCAAGAAACTCTGGGGATAGAGATAAAGGCCGGCATGACAAAAGTGTGCACAGATGTCTGTTACTTTTGCCTGACTAGCATCCATTTCCCTTATTTTGGGTTCCACACCCCAAATTTCCTTTAAGGGAACACTTTCCCTACTGTCAGTCCATGTGGATGGGGCTGACTTCCCCCAAGCCCCGAGGGTGGGCCCATGACCTGATCTAGCCAATAGGATGACGGTGCTCTCAGCCCACTGTTTCGTTCAGGGACGGGCATGTGACTCAAGCTCAGCCAGTGGACATCTTCCACAGGAGTTTTTTTTATTTTTTCTTTCTGTTTTTGAGATGGAGTCTTGCTCTGTTGCCCAGGCTGGAGTGCAGTGGCAGTCTCTGCCCACTGCAAACTCCGCCTCCTGGGTTCAAGCGATTCTTCTGCCTCAGCCTCCCAACTAGCCGGGATTACAGCGCCTGCCACCATGCCCGGCTAATTTTTGTATTTTTAGCAGAGAGGGTTTCACCACGTTGGCCAGGCTAGTCTTGAACTCCTGACCTCAAGTGATCCGCCCTCCTCGGCCTCTTATAGTGCTGGGATAATAGGCGTGAGCCACTGCATGCTGGAGCTCTTTTGGGAAGACTTCATCTATTACACTGGTGTTGCTAAACTGGTGGGAGACAGCTCTGAGCTGGGAAGGACAACACCCTCCTGAGGAGGAAGCTGTGGTAGCCCCCGTTTGCTGTCCCCTCAAATCTATTCCACATTCACTGCAGAATTCCTTGTTCACGGCATTAATATACCCAGCCATGAGTATGACTGATATATGGATTATGATTGATATAGGTGGTGGTTTTTAGCTCTAGTTGTATACGTCCCAAGAGAGCTGTTAAAAAATATTGCTACAGCCAGGCACGGTGGCTCACGCCTGTAATCCCAGCACACTTTGGGAGGCCGAGGCGGGTGGATCATCTGAGGTCGGGAGTTCGAGACCACCCTGGCCAACGTGGTGAATCCCGGTCTCTACTAAAAATACAAAAATTAGCCGATGTTAATGGCGGGTGCCTGTAATCCCAGCTACTTGGGAGGCTGAGGCAGGAGAATCACTTGAACCCGGGAGGCAGAGGTTGCAGTGAGCCAATATCGTGCTGCTGCACTCTGGCCTGGGTGACAGAGGGAGACTCCATCTCAAAAAATAAATAAATAAATAAAACATAAATAAAAATTTAAAAAAATATTGCTACCTGGGCCCCATCCTTTTTTTTTTTTTTTTTAATAGAGACAGGGCCTTGCTCTGTTGCCCAGGCTGGTCTTGAACTCCTAGGCTTAAGCCATCCTCCCACCTCAGCCTCCCAAAGTGATGGGATTACAGGCATGAGTCACCACACCCGGCCAGCCATCTGTATTTTCTGAATCAGTTGTGAAAACCTTTATTTTGGCCCAGTGCGGTGGCTCACACCTGTAATCCCAGCACTTTGGGAGGCCGAGGTGGGTAGATCACCTGACATCAGGAGTTTGAGACCAGCCTCGCCAATATGGTGAAAACCCATCTGTACTAAAAATACAAAAATTAGCCGGGCATTGTGGCAGGTGCCTGTAATCCCAGCTACTCAGGAGGCTAAGGCAGGAGAATCCCTTGAACCCTGGAGGCGGAGGTTACAGTGAGCCGAGATCATGCCATTGCACTCTGGTCTGGGCAACGAGAGTGAAACTCTCAAAATTAAAAAAAAATAAATAAATAAAACCTTTATTTTTCCTGTAAAATAAACAGATGCAAGTGGTGCCTCCGTGCTTCCAGCCTGGAATGCACACAGGTGCTTGGGCCTGGGGCGGCCCCGGGGCAGCTGTGAGGGAAGTCCAAGAGAATTATAGCTATGCTGGCCTCGATGTCACTGAGCTGCTGATCTAAAGCCAGCAGCCGCCTTTTTGGTTATGTTAGGAAGATAAATGCCTATTTGTTTAAGCCACTGTAGGACAGAGGTTTGTTATTTTCTGTCCCAAATATCCAAAATTCCTCACAGTTGAAAGCAAAGCCAAGAAATGGGATGAAGAGAAATTTCTAAGTGTTCTGAAGTTCAGCATCCAGACCTTCTTGAAACTACATTTTTTTTTTTTAAAACAGGGTCTTGCTCCATCACCCAGGCTGGAGTGCAGTGGTGTGATCTCAGCTCACTGCAGCCTTGACCTCCTGAGCTCAAATGATCCTCCCACCTCAGCCTCCTGAGTAGCTAGGACTGCAGGCATGAGCCATTCCACCCAGCAATAAATAGCCTTTCTGGTTTGCCCAGTTTGTGTTGCGTTTGTTGCTAGTAACCAGCAGAGTCCTAATCTAGGGTGTCATGGGGGTCAGGACGGGCCCCCAGCTGTGAGTACTCACCCCCATTGGCCACAGCCCCATGAGGGCCTCCGCATCCTGGGTATCCAGCTCTGGCACATGCCATATCCCCGATGTTCTCTGCAGGCGAAGAAGTGGCTCTAGGGTGCTGAGGACCCCTAGAGGGGTCCTGTCTGCTTTTTTCACCTGTGGTGGGACCAGCCTGGGATGGACAGTGTCCGGGGGTCAGGGGTCAGAGGTGGGCAGTGGGACATTGAGGTGAGGTCAAAGGTATAGGAAGGGGCAGGCCCAGGGCAGAGGCTCAGAGATTCGATTCAGGGTTCTGTAGTGAGGGAGGTGTTGGATGGAAAGGGTTTCTGGATGTAGCAGAAGGACGGCATAGCCTCAGCCCCAGCAGCCCTCACCTCTCCCCCTTTGTGGGGACTTCAGGTGCCTTGTCCTCTGGCTGGGCCATCCTCAGGATGCAGGAAACCAGTGAGTCATGACCTGGGCTCTGGCAGGGAGAAAGGTAAGACTCAAGGCTGCTCCAGCCCCCGGGTCATGTTCGAAGTATTTACAATCAATATGGCAGAGACCCTGACCAGTCAGAATGGACCCCAGAGGCCGCTTGCTGTGGCAGGGGTTAATTCTTTATTTATTTTTGAGATGGAGTCTCACTGTATTGCCCAGGCTGGAGTGCAGTGCCACAATCTCAGCTCACTGTAACCTCTGCCTCCTGGGTTCAAGCGATTCTTGTGCCTCAGCCTCCCGAGTAGTTGGGATTACAGGCGTGCACTACCACGCCTGGGTAATTTTTGTATTTTTTAGTAGAGACAAGGTTTCGCCATGTTACCCAAGCTGGTCTCAAACTCCTGACCTCAAATGATTGCCTCACCTCAGCCACTCAAAGTGCTGAGATTACAGGCGTGAGCCACCACGCCTGGCTGGCAGCGGTTAATTCTTTAGTACTGGATGGTGGGGAATCTGGGGATCCCAGGAGAGAGACCAGCGTGTCTTGCGGTGTGGGGAGACGACTCAAAACAATAGCTCTTTACTAAGTGGTAGGAAATTTTTTTTTTTTTTTTTTTTTTTTTTGAGGCGGAGTCTCGCTCTGTCGCCCGGACTGGAGTGCAGTGGCCGGATCTCAGCTCACTGCAAGCTCCGCCTCCCGGGTTTACGCCATTCTTCTGCCTCAGCCTCCTGAGTAGCTGGGACTACAGGTGCCCGCCACCTCGCCCGGCTAGTTTTTGTATTTTTAGTAGAGATGGGGTTTCACTGTGTTAGCCAGGATGGTCTCGATCTCCTGACCTCGTGATCCGCCCATCTCGGCCTCCCAAAGTGCTGGGATTACAGGCTTGAGCCACCGCGCCCAGCCGGAAATATTTTTAAGATTTTAACAGCCATGGCAGCTGTGTGAATGTGGACCAGCCCTTGACAAAACCCAGTCAGCGCCTGGAAAAGTTCTTGGTCCACAGTAGGCAGTCCATCTATCTGGAAAGGTAATAACATCCCCTCTTCCTCCCTTCCACACCATGGAGGGGCCACTGAATCTCTTCCCCAGTGTTTTATTATGAAAAATTTCAGACAGAGAAAAGCTGAAAGAAGCATACAGGAAACATCCATATGCCCACCACTGAGATTCTACCATGAATATTTTACTCATCTTGCTTTATCACACATCTGTTCCTCTATCTCTCCATCCACCCATCAGGTCCCAGCTCCTAACCAGGTACAGAGTCCTATGTAGGTTATCACTTGGGGTGGCACTTGTCCCTGCAGCAGTCCCAGGAGCAGGAGACCTGGCTCTGGGGAGGATCCTTCCTTCCCCCTCCCCTCCCCTCCCCTCCCCTCCCCTCCCCTTCCCTTCCCTTCCCTTCATCCAATATTTATTGAATAGAGGCTGGAATTAGGTGCCTGTGCCCTAGAGAGAGGGTGATGAACAGGACAGGCTCCTCCCCTCAGGGCCTGCCATTCTTGTTTGGGAGAGGTATAGCGTATGAATAATAAGCAGCTAAACAAACACATTAGCCCATTGACCAGAAGCCCAGGGTGCTATTAGGAGGGAGGGAGGTGGGGGAGGGAGGCGCAGGTGCCCTGCCCAGGCAAGAGCAGGAAGGAGGGGAGGGGAGGGGAGAGGGAGGCAGATGCCTGCTTGGGTACCGTGGCAGGGGAGGAGGCTGTGGACAGTGCATGGCAGGGGGGGTCAGGGCAGCTGCCTCATACCAAAGGAAGGCAGCAGGGGCTGAAGATGCCAGATGCTCGGTCCCGGGGGGCCCTACCTGTTCTCGGAGGAGAGGCCTGCAGTAGCAGGAAGTGGAGAGAGGAAGCTGAGCAGGCAGGGGGAAGAGGCGGGGCTGGGGTATCTGAAGTCAACTTTCCTCCCTCTTTTTGGGGCCTCAGGCCTTCCTAGGGCTTAGAGGAAGGGACACTGGCAGGCTGGAAGTCCAGGGGTCAGAGCCATGAAGGGCCCCTGTGAGGACCCTCCTGTCACCCCAAGATCTAACCCCCTCCCTTCAGAGATTTCCCTGGGTGCCCACAGAAAGAAACAGGAGGCCAGACCGGATTGTTAGTTGTTTTTGTTTTTAATTTGTCTCCAATAAGCAAGGTCTTCTGCCCAGTACGGGAAGTGGGTCCTATGTGAAGGGGGCCCGCCACCCACTTTGGGAGCTGAAGGCAGAGACTCGGGAGCCCTTCCGGCTCAGACTCCCCCTATGCTGGGTGTGGGTTATATTCAGAGGCCCACACCCACACTGGGGTAGGTTAGGTTCGGTTTACTTAGCCACAGGCCCCTGGGGGCAGGAGACAGAGTGGGAGCCCGAAACTCCCAGTCCTGGAAGTTAGAAGTTCTGGGGTAGCCCTGGCCCCGTGGGGCAGTTAGAGATGAGGGAGGTTACTCCTTAGCCCTGGTGTGGTTAGAGAGAGTGGGGCTGGTAGAGATGCCTGTTTAAGCCTTGGTCTCTAGGAGGTGTTAGAGATTTGCTGGGGTTGGGGGGGCAGCAGGGTTGCTGGAACCCCAGTTTTGGGGAGGGAGTGGTAAGATACTGGGGATGTTCTAAGCTCCCCAGATAAGGACTGCCGGTTAAGAGGGGCCCAGGCCTGGTTGGGGCTCAGCTGTCCCTGAGGAGCTTGGCGTCCCGTCTGGGAGATGCAGCTGTCACTGGGGTTTCTCCCTCTCTGTTGTCCTGGCCTCGTCCTTGGCAGGTGGCGGGGACTTCCTGGGGGAAGCTCTAGTGCTGGGGTTAGGGGCCTCCGCCCCCGACTGGGCATCTATGCTGGCGTGCTCCCTCCGGACAAGGTCCTCCAGCTCCTTCTGCAGGAGAAAGGTCACAGAAGTCAAAGGTCACTGTGCATCATGGGGTCAGAGGACCCGTGGGGTGGGGAGAGGGTCCAGGGACGGGGCTCAGGACAGGCTGGGGTCGCCCGGCTCCTTACCTTCCACCCGAGGAGCTCAGCAAGGGCCAGGCAGCCCTGGTCGCAGTCACCCAGCCAGGCCACATCCCTGCGGTGCGGCAGGAGATCAGAGTCCCCAGGCGGGCTCGCCCCTGCCTGCTCCCCTCATCTGCCTTCGTGCCCTCCCTCCCACCTCACCCTGTCCCTTCCAGGCTGCCCCAACCCCAGGCGGAGGAGCCTCACCTGTAGGCCTTCTTGGAGTCAAAGTCCATGCCTCCTCCGAGGCCCAGGATCATCCCCAGGAAAGGGTCCGACTGCCAGGGAGGGGGTGGGGCAGGGAAGGGAGAGCTAAGAGCACAGACCCTGGAGCCAGGTGGCCTGGGTTTGAATCCTAGCGCTGTGACTTTGGGGGTTTTTTTTGTTTTTTTTGTTTTCTTTTGAGACGAAGTTTCGCTCTTGTTGCCTGGGCTGGAGTGCAATGACGCGATCTCGGCTCACTGCAACTTCCACCTCCTGGGTTCAAGTGATTCTCCTGCCTCAGCCTCCTAAGTAGCTTAGATTACAGGTGCCAGCCACCATGCCTGGCTAATTTTTGTATTATTAGTAGAGACGGGGGTTTCACCATGTTGGCCAGGCTGGTCTCGAACTCCTGACCTCAGGTGATCCACCCTCTTTGGCCGCCCAAAGTGCTGGGATTACAGGCGTGAGCGATCGCGCCCGGCCAGCTCTGTGACTTTGGTCAAGTGACTTGTCCTCTCTGTGTCTTAGTTTCCTTATCTGTAGAATAGGGGTGATCACGAAACCGCGATGGGGTTGTGGCATCAGTGAGTTCACGCAGGCTAAGGCTTGGGACGGTGTCTGCCTACGGTGTGCGCTGCTTGCCTGGTGACCCTGCCTACTTCCCCTGAGGGGAACACCCAGGAGGGAGCACCTACCCTAGAGTGAGGCTGCCTGGGAAAAAGAGATCCAAGAGACCCGGAGTGTGGACCCACTCATCGCCCCCTGCACTGCCTCCCCCGACCTCCCGCACCTCCTCCCACCTCCTCAGTCCCTGGAAGCCTGGCCTTCCTATCTGGCTTCAGCTTGTTTGAGTTGGAATTCTATCACTTGCTCAAAAGGGCGGTGAATGTCTCAGAGGCCTGGAACCCCAGCCCTCTGGATTCCAGAGAGCTCCAGGGTCTGAGCTGAGGAATCCAAAGTGCTGGGGTTCCACAGTGAGGGTTCCCTCTGAGGAAGCTGGTGGGAGGGAAGGGGGAGCCTGTGAGGAGGGGGGGCATGAGGAAGGGCTCTTACCTGGCCAGCTTTCTCCTTGTTGATGAGCAGGCGAGGGGTGGAGAGGGGTGCCCTGGGGGAGGGGGAGCTGAGGGGTCAGGGTCTGTTCTGGCCCTGGGTGCCCAGCCGCCCTCCTAGCCACAGCCCCCAACCTACTTGCTGATAAGGGAGGCAAAGGGCTGCACTTGTAAGGAGGTGCCCATGATGAGGAGGAGGTCCACCTTCAGGAAGTCCTGTGGGGAGGGGCGTGAGCTTGGGAGCCTCTGCCCAGGCTGCGCCACCGCTCCCTTCCCCGTCCCCCAGCAGCAAATCTCCCTTCCGCCCCACACAGCTGGGGACGCCCCACACAGCTGGGGAGGTTTCCTGAGGCAGGGCCCAGGCTGCCCCATGGGGCCCAGCACAGGTGGAGGCGGTGGTTGGGGATGCAGGGAGGGCAGGGGGCCACTTACTGACTGCATACAGGAGAAGAAACGCGCTGGGAGGCTCTCACCAAAAAAGACGATATCTGAGGCGGAGACAGATGGACGGACGGAGACAGTGACATGGGGAGGCAGAGAGGACAGGTGGGAGCCAGGGCAGACCTGGAGGCTGCCGTGGGAGTTGGGGACAGTGGGGACTGGCCAAGGGCACTGGGGCACCGTTCAGAGACAGAGGTGGCCAGATGTGTGGGGTTGTGGCCTTTGGGAAGGGGCCGGGGGAGGAGGGGACCCCCACCCAAATCTACCTGGGCAGGTCCCTGGCCCGAGGCTCACCAGGCTTCACCAGGCTCTGACAGTCCTCACACTTGGGCGTCACCTCAGAGAAGATCTTCTCTGGGTGTGGGGAAGGGGAAGAGAGAGAAGGTGGTAAGAGCATCTGGGCTGGAGTCTGGAGGTGCAGCACCCCCATCCCTCTTCCACTGTTAACATGAACACACCTCTGTCACTGTCACTCGGAGTGTGACAGGTGTCTCCTGGGGTGTCCACTCTGCTCAGAAAAGACCTCTCTTTTTTTGTTTGCTTTTTTTTGAGACAAGGTCTCACTGTGTTGCCCAGGCTGGAGTGCAGTGGCACGATCATGGCTTACTGTAGCCACGACCTCCCAGCTTCAAGTGATCCTCCTGCCTCAGCCTCCTGAGTAGCTGGGATTACAGGTGCATGCCAGCACGCCCAGCTAAATTTTGTAGTTTTTGTAGAGAGGGGGTTTTGCCATGTTGCCCAGGCTGGTCTCAAACTCCTGGGCTCAAGCAAATCTGCCTACCTTGGCCTCTCAAAGTGCTGCGATTACAGGTGTGAGCCACTGCGCCCGGCCTTATTGGTTTGTTTGTTTTTTTGAGACAGGGTCTCGTTCTGTTGCCTAGGCTGGAGTGTGGTGGTGCAATCATGGCTGAGTGCAGTGGTGTGATCATGGCTTACTGCACCACCGACCTCCCAGGCCACGTGATCCTTCTGCCTTAGCCTCCCGAGTAGCTGGGCTCACAGGCATGCACCATCACACCTGGCTACATTCTATTTTTTGTAGAGATGGAATCTCCCTGTTGCCCAGGCTGTTCTCAAACTCCTGGGCTCAAGTGATCCACCCACCTCGACCTCCCAAAGTGTTGGGATTACAGGCATGAGCCACTATGCCTGGCCTTATTGCTTAATGATTTAGGAAGCCTGAAAGCATTTCTGGCCGGGCGTGGTGGTTCACACCTGTAATACCAGCACTTTGGGAGGCTGAGGCAGGTGGATCATCTGAGGTCAGGAGTTTGAGGCCAGCCTGGTCAACGTGGTGAAACACTGTCTCTACTAAAAATACAAAAATTATGCAGGGGTTGTGGCACGTGCCTGTAATCCCTGCTATTAAGGAGGCTGAGGCAAGGAGAATCGCTTGAACCCGGGAGGCGGAGATTGCAGTGAGCCAAGGTTGTGCCCCTGCGCTCCAGCCTGGGTGACAGAGCAAGACTCCGTCTCAAAAAACAAAACAAAACAAAAAAAGAAAGCATGCCTGTCACTTGCAACCCACTGAATTCTAAGTCATTTGTTCAACTGTCCATTCATTCATTCCGCACACATTTATAGAGTATTGTTTCAATGTCAGTAGTTGGTAATTTTTTAAAAAATATTTCTGCATGGACAGCATGATACCGTGGGTGCTGTCTGTGACGCTGCTGTCAATGACACATAATGGGGGTAATGTGAATTGTACACTGCCCCCAGCTGCTTGCAGTTGGGCTATTCAGGAATCCTCAGCCTAGGGGCGCTCAGCTGGCATTTTATCAGAACTGCCACACTCCAGAGGTCCTTCTGCAAATGCTGCAGCTGTCCTTATCTCACAGGGACACCAGAGGCTTTGTTAAATCAGCATAAAGAATGTCAGAAATGGCTTTCCATGAGTGGAATAAGTGACTTCTTGTTTTTTTCTTTTGTTTGTTTGTTTGTTTGAGACAGAGTTTTGCTCTTGTTACCCAAGCTGGAGTGCAATGGTGCGATCTCAGCTCACTGCAACCTCCACCTCCCAGGTTCAAGCGATTCTCCTGCCTCAGCCTCCTGAGTAGCTGGAATTACAGGCGCATACCACCACACCAGGCTAATTTTTTTTCTTTTTTTTGTATTTTTAGTAGAAACGAGGTTTCACCATGTTAGCCAGGCTGGTCTTGAACTCCTAACCTCAGGTGATCCGCCCGCCTTGGCTTCCCAAAGTGCTGGGATTACAGGCGTGAGCCACCACTCCTGGCCTACTATCCTCTATTAAAAACAGCCAAAGACAGGAGATCAGTCAGGCAGCTGGGGCTGCAGTGAGCCATGATCACCCCACTGAACTCCCTGCGTGGGCGACAGAGTGAGACTCTGTCTCAAAAACAAACAAACAAACAAACAAAAAAAAACTAAGACTTGAGCGGGACAGAATGGGTGCCCACTGCATGGAGACACTGCTCCTGGTGCTGAGGGGAGGCCTGCCCTTGGGATGGCCTCCAGTCTCACCTTTCATCCAGCTTAGCGGGTATTCGTGCCGGCAGCTGGCACTGACGCAGTGCGACGTGTAGAAGGTGCCATGGGCCTCCACCAAGTCCTCATGTTCCAGCCCTGCTATTCGCTCCAGGGTATCTATGTTCTAGAGGGAGAGATGAAGGGCAGAGGGGTAAGGAGTGAGCCACCCCTTGTAGGCCAGAAGGCACAGTAGGGAATTGAGGCCATGAGAAGCAGTGAGGTGGTGGGGACAGGTGGAGAAGGGAGGGAGGAGAAACAAGTGGCAGGTTGTATCTGAAGACTTCTGTTCATCCCAATGGTGCCACTCAAAGGGTGACAGTCAAGGCTGCTTAAAGGCAGGGGCCAGGCTGGGCATGGCGGCTCACGGCTGTAATCCCAGCACTTTGGGAGGCTGAGGTGGGAGGATCACTTGAGGCCAGGAGTTCAAGACCAGCCTGGGCAACATAGCAAGACCCTGTCTCTACACACACAAACACACACACACACACACACACACACAAATGCAAAAAAAAAAAAGGCCCAAACCTAAATATCTATGAGGCCAGGCCCACAGCCACTCCCAGCCCGTGTAGCTTTTATTCTGCAAATTCAGGCCATTTGCTTCAATTCTTCAGAAAAAAAAGTTGTTTTATTAGAGTCAGATGCTTTATTGCCATCTGTCATTAATTATTTAAATTAACATAAATTTACAATGTCTGTGTTGTAAATGGAGCCCCCTCAGATGTGGCATCCTTGTGCAGTGCGCACCCTGCACAGCTGCATGTGGCAGCTATGGGCAAGCATTAACATAAATGAATCAGGAGGGCTCACTTGTTTTTTTTTTTTTTTTGGAGATGGAGTCTCGCTCTGTCACCTAGGCTGGAGTGCAGTGGCACAATCTCGGCTCACTGCAACCTCTGGCTCCCAGGTTCAAGAGATTTTCCTGTCTCAGCCTCCCAAGTAGCTGGGATTACAGGCACGTGCCAACACGATCAGCTAATTTTTGTTTTTTTTTAATTAGAGATGGGGGTTTCCCCATGTTGGCTAGACTAGTCTCAAACTCCTGACCTTGTGATCTGCCTGCCTTGGCCTCCCAAAGTGCTGGGATTATAGGCATTAGCCACTGCACCTGGCCATGTTTTTTTATGTATTTGAGACAAGGTCTCACTGTGTCACCCAGGCTGTAGTGCAGTGATTCAATCATAGCTCACTGCAGCCTCCAACTCCTGGGCTCAAGTGATCCTCCCACCACAGCCTCCACATCTGGATGATTTTTAAAATTTTCTGTAGAGATGGGGTCTCACTATGTTGCCCAGGCTGGTCTAGAGCTCCTGGGCTCAAGCGAGCCTCCTGCCTCAGCTTCCCAAAGTGCGGGGATTACAGTGTGAGTCACCATGCCTGGCCCTTCCTTGACTTTAATCACTGTCTTCCCCTTTAGCAGCCAGGGTCCTTTCTTACTATGGCCTGTTTCATAGATGGCATATTCACCTGTATTCTTTTCTTTTTTTGGAGGCAGGGTCTTGCTCTGTCACTCAGGCTGGAGTGTAGTGGTCTGATCATGGCTCACTGTAGCCTTCTGTAACCCCCGGGATCAAGCCATCCTCCCGCCTCAGCCCACTGAGTAGTTGGGACTACAGGCAAACGCCACCATGCCAGGCTAATTTTTTATCTTTTTAATTTTTTTTTGTAGAGATCGGGGGTGGGGTGGTCTATGTTGCCTGGGCTGGTCTTGAACTGCTGGGCTGGCCTCTCACCTCAGCCTCCCAAGCCTCAGGATTATAGGCGCAAGACACTGTGCCCAGTCACTGTTTTCTTTTCTTTTTCCTTTTTATTTTTTTGGATGGAGTTTCACTCTTGTTGCCCAGGCTGGAGTACAATGGCGCGATCTCGGCTCACTGCAACCTCTGCCTCCTGGGTTCAAGCAATTCTCCCTGTCTCGGCCTCTCAAGTAGCTGAGATTACAGGCAGCCGCCACCATGCCTGGCTAATTTTTTTTTTTTTTTTTTGAGACATAGTCTTGCTCTGTTGCCCAGGCTGTAGTGCAGTGGCGTGATCTCGGCTCACTGCAACCTCCGCCTCCCGGATTCAAGTGATTCTCCTGCCTCAGCCTCCTGAGTAGCTGGGAACACAGGCGCGTGCCACTATGCCCAGCTAGTTTTTGTATTTTTAGTAGAGACGGGGTTTAACCATGTTGGCCAGAATGGTCTCAAACTCCTGACCTCGTGATCCGCCCGCCTTAGCCTCCCAAAGTTCTAGGATTACAGGTGTGAGCCACCATGCCTGGCCACGGTTTTACAACAGGGATACTTTCCATATTAAACAGGTGGGAATGTTCTTTTCTGCACAGACATTTGTGCGCCCTCATTTTTCTTAAAACAGCCAGCCCCTTTGGAGCAGCTTTTGTTTGCCTGCGAGGAACGCTGCTAAAGCTGGTGCTGACAGAGGACACCGGCAGAGGTTACGCAGAGATGGCTCAAACTGACTGCGTTTCCCAGAGACTCCAGGAAGAACAATGGGAAGGGTTTGTTTCCTTTTTTTTTTTTTTTGAGACAGTCTCGCTCTGTCGCCCAGGCTGGAGTGCAGTGGCCGGATCTCAGCTCACTGCAAGCTCCGCCTCCCGGGTTTACGCCATTCTCCTGCCTCAGCCTCCCGAGTAGCTGGGACTGCAGGCGCCCGCCACCTTGCCCGGCTAGCTTTTTGTATTTTTTAGTAGAGACGGGGTTTCACCGTGTTAGCCAGGATGGTCTCGATCTCCTGACCTCGTGATCCGCCCGTCTCAGCCTCCCAAAGTGCTGGGATTACAGGCTTGAGCCACCGTGCCTGGCCCCAGGCTTGATTTTTATTTACTTTTATTTTTAATTATTATTATTATTTTTTGAGACAGGGTCTCCCTCTGTCGCCTAGGCTGGCATGCAGTGGTGCGATCTTGGCTCACTGCAACCTCCACCTAACAGGCTCAAGCGATTCTCCTGCCTCAGCCTCCCAAGTAGCTGAGATTATAGGTGCCCGCCACCACGCCCAGCTATTTTTGTATTTTTCGTAGAGATGGAGTTTCACCATGTTGGCCAGGCTGGTCTTGAACTCCTGACCTCAGGTGATCTGCCCGCCTCTGCCTCCCAAAGTGTTAGGATTACAGGCGTGAGCCACCGCACCCAGTCCAGGCTTGATTTTTAAACCTTAGCTTATTTTTTGTCTTGAAACATTGTGCCGCCAACAGAAAAATCATCACTGGCAGGGTGGCCCCAGGCCTAATGGTGCATGGGTGCAGATGGAAGGTGGCACTTCCTCTGGGTGAATGTGGCCGCCCCATATCAAGGCACACAGCTCGGCTCATGTGTGTGGCTGGCTGATGCCATGGTGGGTCCAGCCTTCTACAGGACACCCAACCCACGAGCTGCCATTCACAACTTCCTGAGTACATTCTCTGTATGGTTATAAAAATAAGTATGTTCCTCTCAAACAGTGCTTTCTTTTCTTTTCTTTTTTTTCTTCTAACTGAATTATCTTTTTTTTTTTTTTTTTTGAGACGGAGTCTCGGTCTGACACCCAGGCTGGAGTGCAATGGTGCCATCTCGGCTCACTGCAACCTGCGCCTCCCCGATTCCAGTGATTCTCCTGCCTCAGCCTCCTCAGTAGCTGGGATTACAGGCATGCACCACCACACCCGGCTAATTTTTGTATTTTTAGTAGAGACAGGGTTTCACCATGTTGGTCAGGCTGGTCTTGAACTCCTGACTTTGTGATTTGCCCACCTCAGCCTTCCAAAGTGCTGGGATTATAGGCGTGAGCCACTGCACCTAGCCTCACTGAACTATCTTTAAGCTGAGAAAAGTACAGTGGTGGTGAGGTGGGCTGGGGTACCCTATCCAGCTGTGACATTTATATTTAAACCTGAAAACGAAAGTGAAGTCCCTACAATAGAATCAGACTAAGCTTTTAAAAAGTATGAAGAGGGCCAGGCACAGTGGCTCACGCCTGTAATCCCAGTACTTTGGGAGGCTGAGGTGCATGGATCACCTGAGGTCAGGAGTTCGAGACCAGCCTGGCCAACATGGTGAAACCATGTACTAAAATTAGCCAGGTGTGGTGGTGGGCACCTGTAACTACTTGAGAGGCTGAGGCAGGAGAATCGCCTGAATCTAGGAGGCAGAGGTTGCAGTGAGCAGAGATTGCGCCATTGTGAGGCTCTATCTCAAAAAAAAAAAAAACCAAAACCAAACAAACAAAAAAGCATGAAGCTGCGATATGGATGTGGAGATGGAACGGTCTTCCAGATAAGGTTAAGTTTTAAAAAAAAAAAAAAGCCAAATACAGAACCTCTTGTATAGTATAAATATCATGAATATAATTTATTTATTTATTTATTTTTTGAGACAGGGTCTCACTCTGTCACCCAGGCTGGAGTGCAATGGCACAAACTCAGTTCACAGCAACCTCTGCATCCTGGGTTCAAGCGATTCTCATGTCTCAGCCTCCCACGTAGCTGGGACCACAGGTGCGCACCACCATGCCCAGCTAATATTTGTATTTTCTTGTAGAGATGGGGTTTAACCATGTTGGCCAGGTAGGTCTCGAATTCCTGACCTTAAGTGATCTGCCCACCTTGGCCTCCCAAAGTGCTGGGACCACAGGCGTGAGCCACTGCGCCTGGCCTAAATATGTATATAATTTAAAAGAACTATAAGCCTCTTTGCTGTGGACACTACAGCAACTTGAGTGAACAAGACAACTATCCGAATGTTTGAATGGATACTTGTATCTTAAGAGAAAACAGCATCACACATAGCTTCAAAAGTGCTGCATCCTCACAATTCCAAAAGGAGCAAAGACCATGTGTTCCCCAAAACTGGGACAGTAACAAAAAGTGGCTGAGGTTGAAGAACAGGGTGACATGTTTGAATAAGGTGCTTTCATGAGACATGAGAGTACAACATTTTTTTCCACCTTTATATTGCATACAATATTCCTTTCTTTTTCTTTTGAGACAGGGTCTCACTCTGTTGCCCAGGCTAGAGGGCAGTGGTGCGATCTCGGCTCACTGCAACCTCCACCTCCCGGGTTCAAGCAATTCTCCTGCCTCAGCCTCCTCAGTAGCTAGGATTGCAGGTGCCTGCCACCATGCCCAGCTAGTTTTTGTATTTTTAGTAGAGATGGGGTTTTGCCAAGTTGGCCAAGCTGGTCTCAAACTCCTGACCTCAAGTGATCCACCTGCCTTGGCGTCCCAAAGTACTGGGATTACACATGTGTGCCATCACACCCGGCCCATTTTTTTTTTTTTTTTTTTAAACAGGATCACTGTGTGTCACGCAGGCTGGAATGCAGTGGTGTGACCGCAGCCTCGAACTCCCAGACTTCAGCAATCATCCTACCTCAGCCTCCCAAGTAGCTGGAACTACAGGCGTATACCACCATGCCCAACTAACTTATATTTTTGGTAGAGACAGGATATCACCATGTTGACCAGGATGGTCTCAAACTCCTGAGCTCAAAAGATCTGTGTGCCTCAGCTTCCCAAAGTGCTGGGATTACAGACGTGAGCCACCTTGCCCAGCCAGCAATATGCCATTTTCAATATGTATGTGTAGTTAAGTCCATACATTAAATATCACAAGTAGCGGAGAGATGCCTGGGTACTTCACGCTGACCCCAGAACATAGCTCTGTTGGTTTTGGTGTGACAATGGCTCACTGTTGAAGCACCATCACGGTTAAGGGTATGGGTTTTTGCTTCTGACAGACTTGGACAGTGACCACAGTGAGCATCCTGACAGAATACTTCATCCCAGACCTAAGTTTCTCATCCTGTCTGGTGAGTTTAATCATCATCTAACAAATGAGCAACAAACTCACACAGGAACAGAGCTGGGATCTTTCTGCTCACCAAGTGGATGGTGACCCTGCATGAACGCACAACCTTTTTGTGCCCCAGTTTCATCCTCTGTCCAGACTCCTGAGTCCAGCTCTCTCCTTGGTCAATCAGGCCTCTCAGCCTCCACAAGACAATTCGTCATGCACCCCCAGCACCATTCCCTGGCCCATTCCCCCCATCTCAGAACAAAGCAGCCGGCACCAGGCTGCGAGCTCTCAGGTGGTCCTGGGCTCTTTCTCTCACGGCCACGGCCCCTCTATCTGTAAGTCCTATTGCTCCATCTTCAAAACAGATTCATAACCTGCCCACTTCTCCCCACGGTGATGACCCCTGCCCTGGTCCAGCCTCCACCCTCTCCTGCTTGGACCATCGCGGCTGCCTCCTGTCTGGTCTCTGTAGCTCCCTCCTCACTGCCCCCACAGTCTGTCCCCAACACGGCCAGAGGAGCCTGGGAATGCCTGAGTCAGGTCACATCCCTCCCGTGCTCAGAACCCACCCGTGGCCCCATCTCACTCAGCGTAAAGGCCAAGTCCCTCCCTGCGGCCTGCAAGGCCTTGTAGGATCCATCTTTGTCACCTCCCTGACCTTGGCTCCTCCACTCTCTCCTGCAATCTCCTCATCATTCACTCACATCCTGCTTCCTGGGATTCTCTGAACTAGCCAAATATAGGCTCAAAATTAGTGGAAAACAAGCTCGTAACTAGCGGAATACAGGCTCGCCTCAGCACCTGTGCACTGACCATCCCTTTCCCGGAACACACTCTTCCCCCAAATAACCCCGAGGTGCTCTCCCTCTCTTCCTACAGGTCTTTGCTTAAATGTCACCTTCTCAGAAAGGCCTCCCCTGACCAAGACACCTGTTTAAATGTTTGAATGGATACTTGTGTTTTGAGAGAAAAATAGCAGCATACATAGCTTCAATAGTGCTGCATTCTCACAATTCAAAAAGGAGCAAAGATATTGTGTTCCTGAAAACTGGATCAGTGACAAAAGTGGCTGAGGTTGAAGAACAGTGTGACATGTTTGAATAAAATGGTTTCATGAGGCCGGGTGCGGTGGCTTACGCCTGTAATCCCAGCACTTTGGGAGGCCAAGGTGGGCGGATCATGAGGTCAAGAGATCGAGACCATCCTGGCCAACATGGTGAAAGTCCGTCTCTACTAAAAATATAAAAAATTAGCCGGCCATGGTGGCAGGCATCTGTAATCCCAGCTGCTTGGGAGGCTGAGGCAGGAGAATTGCTTGAACCCAGGAGGCAGAGGTTGCAGTGAGCCAAGATTGCGCCATTGCACTCCAGTCTGGTCAACAAGAGCGAAACTCTGTCTCAAAAAAAAAAAAAAAAAGGTTTCATGAAATATGAGAGTGGAACATTTTTTTCCACCTTTATATAATATATTGGTTTTTGTTTTGTTTTGTTTGAGATGGAGTCTTGCTCTGCCACCCCAGACGGAGTACTGGAGTGCAGTGGTGCGACCTCGCCTCACTGCAGCCTCTGCCTCCCAGGTTCAAGTGAACGTTGTGCCTCAGCCTCCCAAGTAGCTGTGATTACAGGCACACGCCACCACACCCAGCTAATTTTTGTATTTTTAGTAGAGATGGGTTTCGTCATGTTGTCCAGGCTGATCTTGAACTCCTGACGTTGACTTCGGCCTCCTAAAGTGCTGGGATTACAGACGTGAGCCGCCGCGCCTGGCCTTTATATAATAGTTTGTATGCAATATGTCATTTGTTTTTCTTTTTTTGACACGGAGTCTCTCTGTCACCCAGGCTGGAGTGCAGTGGTGCAATCTTGGCTCACTGCAACCTCCACCTCCCTGGTTCAAGCAGCTCTCATGCCTCAGCCTCCCAAGTAACTAGGAGTACAGGCACACACCACCACGCCTGGCTAATTTTTGTATTTTTAGTAGAGATGGGGTTTACATCAGCACCCCCTTTCCCAAACACATACACTGTTTCTGACTCCCCTTCCGGCTTAACTGTGTTCCAGGGACCCACAACAATCTTATATACTTGGTATGTGGCATCTCCATCTCGTCTATCATCTCCCTCCCTGCAGCAGGGAATCAACTCAGTGAACATTTATTTTGACACAAGCTGACAAACAAGGGCCAGCAGGGTCTTGGGGTGGGTGTCATGACATCAACCACAGAAAGCACTTGGCTTCAAGTGAGCTGTTTATCATATCTGAGCCACGTCCTGGAATAATGGTGACTCTCTGGGCAGAAGGTTTATTCTGAGCCCGGAGTCTCCCTATGTTGCCCAGGCTGGTCCTGAACTCATGGGCTCAAGCGATCTCCCACCTTGGCCTCCCAAAGTGCTGGGATCACAGGACTCCTCCTCTTGGAAGAAGGAGGCCTCCCCTGCCCTCTGCCTCCCAGCAGCCCCAGGTGGGAACACCTGGCCCACCTGAGAAATCTGAATCTAAAGCGAGTTGTTCCTCCCTCTGGTGGTAGCTTTCGGGGCTGCAGGTGCCAAACTGCCAGGTGCAGGGAGAAAACACCAGAACACTTATTTATGTTCAATGTTACCCCTGTTTTTTTTTTTTGAGATGGAGTCTCGCTCTGTCACCCAGGCTGGAGTGCAGTGGCACAATCTCGACTCACTACAACCTCCGCCTCCCGGGTTCAAGCGATTCTCCTGCTTCAGCTTCCCAAGTAGCTGGGGTTACAGGCGCCACCACACCCGGCTAATTTTTGTATATTTAATACAGATGAGATTTCATGATGTTGGACAGGCTGGTCTTGAACTCCTGACCTCGTGATCTGCCCACCTCAGCGTCCCAAAGTGCTGGGATTACAGGTGTGAGCCACTGTGTCCAGCCACCTGTTTTGTAATTCGGGGTTCTGAGGTGTGATCCAGAGCTTGAATGAATACTGTTGCAGTGCATCATGAAATTTCTATACATATTCATAAAACAGGTAGAGGCAGCAACATTTTGTTGTTGTTTTGATTTGTTTTTTGTTTCTTTCAAACCAGGTCTCCCAGGCTACAGTACAGTGGCACCATCACAGCTCACTGCAGTCTTGACTTCCTGAACTCAAGCAGTCCCTCCACCTCAGCCTCCTGAGTAGATGGCACTACAGACACACACTACCCTGCCCAGCTATTTTTGTATTTCTTGTAGAAACAGGGTCTCCCTATGTTGCCCAAGCTGGTCCTGAACTCCTGGGCTCAAGCGATCTCTTGCTTTGGCCTCCAAAGTGCTGGGATTACAGGTGTGAGCCACTGTGCCCAGCCCATCAAGATTTTTTTACTGTTATGGATGTGAGACTCACCAAATCAGAAGCCAACAATGTGAGCCATCCTTGCTTGAATGCCCCAGGGAGAGGCCCTCAGCTAAGCACCTGACGTGTCCGAGCCATGTTTATAATTAGGCAAAGCACAAGAAAAGTATAAAAAGGTGCACCTTCCTTAAGGCAGAACATCTACTTGTTGGACGCCTGTCATAGTGGATGGATTTTCTTAGATGAAGTCACTTTGGAAACACCCTCATAACCAGTGTGAAATCTGGGGTGCCTAGAGTGCACACAGAGTCCCTTCAGCCATGGGCTCCTTTCACATCACACATGGGATGGCCCTGAGAGGAGGTCACTGCCACCGCACTGCAGACCTGGGAGGGCAAACCCTGTTTGACAGAAGGGGAAACTGAGGCAGAGAAGACATGACTCACTGCAGGTCATGCAGCAAGGAGGCAGTAGGCCAAGCCCTGGCTCCGCATTGCTGGAGTCCCTGCCTGAGCTCTTGGGCACGCAGCTCTGCTCCTCCGCTGAGGACACCGTGCCCGTTCTACCCGCCCATCCTCTTCCCAGGATGCTCGCATCCGCCTACCTGCGTGTAGCAGCGCAGGAGTAGCCCCTTGTCCTTCAGCAGGCGCATGAAGTAGTGACAGATGGTCGGCTGCAGGGAAGAGCGACGGTACTGCTGATGATTGCAGGGAACAGCCACAGGCCACTACCATGTGCCAGGAACGGTTCTAGGCACTGCGACTGTCTTACCCCAGGGAATCAGCAAAGCAGCCGTGTTGGGGAGAGACCACCACTATCCCCAGATCACAGATGAGGAAACTGAAGGACAGGGAAGGGGACTGTGTTGCCAAAGTCACATGGTGGGTAAGCTGCAAAGCTGCGATTTGCACCCAGGCAGCCTGGCTGCAGGGTCCTGGGCTCTCAACCACATCATGAGTGCAGCTAAGCCTCGCAGCAGCCCTCTTCAGACAGTACCATCAGCTTCACTTCACAGGAGGCAAATCGGAGGCTCAAGGTCGTAAGATGAAGACATGAGGAACCAGGACTTGAACCCAGGCAGTCTGGGCCCAGCACCCATATACTTAATGGCTACATAATATTTGTGTGCAGGGCCCTTGGGGGGCTTCCCATGCGTGCTCTCCCCCAACCTTTCCTGTTTTGCCCCCTGCAAAAAAAAGATCTCACCTTGAACTGCCCAGGATAGAGCTCCTTGGCGAGGGCGAAGAAGGGCTCCGGATGTTTCTGTAGGAGAGACAGCCAGAGGGCCAGATGCCCCAGGTAGGATGAGGGTTGGAGCCAGGTGACCCCCATCCCCACCCCTCACAGACGCCCCTTCCTGGGGGAACACAAACCTTGAAATAGCTGATCTCGAAGATGGCCTCTGGGTAGGGAAGATGGTACTTCTCTAGGTTGTCATAGAGGCCAGTGGATGGAGAGCGAAAGTCGGGAATGCCCGCGGCTGGGAGAGGGGTGTCAGGGAGCAGTTGGTCTATACCATACTAACTCTCCCAGGACAGGGCTCAGACAGGGCTCCTCCCCAGCCCTTGGCAGGGACTCCCCAACTCCTGGGGGTGGCTGCTGGGGGAGTAGGGTTACTTACATGTGGAGATTCCAGCACCCACCAAACAGATGACTCTGTGACCTGGAGGAGAGGAACTTATGCACCATATGACGCTGTTTGCTCAGTCCCTATAATAGCACCACCCATCACGGCCCCTGACACTGTTTACTCCATGCCAGGCCCTGGGGCAAGCATCTCAGATGCATGATGGGCCTTCCAATCATCTAGAGAGGGATGGTGTTAACATCCCCATTTTACAAACGAACAGACTGGGGCTCAGATAGGGGAAGAAGTCACACAGTGGACTGCGGAAGAGCCAGCCAGAGGATAAAGAATCCAGTGTTGGGCTGGGTGCGGTGGCTCATGCCTGTAATCCCAGAACTTTGGGAGGCTGAGGTAGGTGGGTCACCTGAGGTCAGGAGTTTGAGACTAGCCTGGCCAACATGGCGAAACCCTGTCTCTACTGAAAATACAAAATTAGCCGGGCGTGGTGGCACGTGCCTGTAATCTCAGCTACTTGGGAGGTTGAGGCAGGAGAATCACTTGAACTCAGGAGGTGGAGGTTGCAGTGAGCCAAGATCATGCCATTGCACTCCAGCCTGGGTGACAGAGCAAGACTCCATCTCAAAAAAAGGTGGGGGGCGAAGAATCCACTGTTGGAAATTACACCAACTTGGACTTGAGAAAAGGCCACTTGAGGATAAGAGCCCAGGGCTAAACAGAAACAGCTGGTGGCTGGTGATTAACCACCAGGCCACAGTACTCTGGCATCTGCCCATCAGCTGATAGACAGGCACAAGTGTGACATGCTGTGGGTCAGATGCCTCTGGGATACCCTGTCCAAGGGAGGACAGCAAAGGTGAACAGAGCACAAAGCCTGCCACAGCTTCAGCCTTGAGCTTTAACTCTGAGACGCCATCGGGCCAGGCCTGGTTGAATCCAGTGGTGGCTATATATGGTCTGGAGACCTGGGGTCAAATCCTGACTCTGCCACTTGGCAGCTATTTGACCCTGCACTGAGTCACTACCTTTTTGTGCCTCCATTTCCTCCTCTGTCCAGATCACTTCTATAATGGTCTTATGGGTATAATGTAAAGATCAAATAATAGGACACTTGTAAAGTGCTGAGCCCAGTGCCTGGCAAATAGTGAAGGCTCAATTAAGTGGTTAAAAAGAAATTTTTAGGGCTGGGCCTGGTGGCTCACAGCTGTAATTCCAGCACTTTGGGAGGCCGAAGGGGGGCAGATCACCTGAGGTCAGAAGTTCAAGACCAGCCTGGCCAATATGCTGAAACCCCGCCTCTATTAAAAGTACAAAAATTAGCCGGGCGTGGTGGCAGGCGCCTGTAGTCCCAGCTACTTGGGAGGCTAAGGCAGGAGAATTGCTTGAACCTGGGAGGCGAAGGTTGCAGTGGGTCAAGATAGCACCACTGCATTCCAGCCTGGGCAACAGAGTGAGACTCCGTCTCAAAAAAATAAATACATAAATAAATAAAGCTTTAGGCGGTTAGGTGAGGGTTGGAGCCTCACCTTTACATTTTTGCAGAGAAGGGGTCTTGCTTGTTGCCCAAGCTGGTCTTGACCTCCTGGCCTCAAGCAATCCTCCTGCTTTCGACCTCCCTAAGTGCTGGGATTATAGGTCTGAACCACCATGCCCAGCCTCAATTAATTGTTATTATTCATTACTATCTCCTCATGGGCACCCTTGTGAGCCAATTACCCCAGAATCCAGGAGCAGGAGGACACAAGGAACAAATGCTTTGTAGCCACTGCCTGTGTTGTCTTTGGGGCCTGCCCATGCTAAAAGATGGCTGCAGACAGCTGCTCGCCTGCCGCAGGAGAGGGAGGCTCAGGGCAGCAGGCTTGGCTGCCCGAGGAGAGAGATGGTGGCAGCTGGAGGACAGGGACACTGGAGAAGACGTCCTCAACAAAAGCCTGCTCAGGAGCCACAAAGGGTCGATTGTTCTAGTTGAGGACTGCTGAGGGCCTGGTTTCTCAGACTTCAGTGACCTCAACTCGTGGCAAAAAATATACATTTCAGGCCAGGCGGGGTGGTTCACGCGTGTAATCCTAGCACTTTGGGAGGCCGAGGAGGGTGGATTGCCTGAGCTCAGGAGTTCGAGACCAGCCTGGGCAACATGGTGAAACCCCGTCTCTACTGAAATAAAAAAATTAGCCAGGCGTGGTGGTGTGCTTCTGTAATCCCAGCTACTTGGGAGGCTGAGGCAGGAGAATTGCTGGAACCCGGGAGGCGGAGGTTGCAGTGAGCTGAGATTGTGCCACTCCACTGCACTCTAGCCTGGGCAACAAAGCAAGACTCCATCTCAAAAAAAAAAAAAAGAAAAGAAATATAAATTTCGTGGTGACTCAGTAAGTGGACACCTATCCACCATATCTAAAACAAGCCTCCTGTAGTAATAACCACGGCACACGCTGCCACAGCTCTTGCTAAGTTCCAGGCCCTGCTCTAAGCATTTGCATTTTTATTAATTTATTTTTAAATTTTTATTTATTTATTTATTTTTTAGAGTCAGGGTCTCACTGCGTTGCCCAGACTGCAGTGCAGCCTCCAACTCCTGGGCTCAAACAATCCTCCCTTCTCAGCCTCCTGAGTAGCTGAGACTACAGGCAACGCTCCCACATCTGGCTATTTTTTTTTCTTGTAGAGATGGGGGGGGTCTCACTATGTTGCCTAAGCTGGTCTTGAATGTCTAGTGTTGAGTGATCCTCCCACAATGGCCTCCCAAAGTGCTGAGATTACATACATGAGCGACTGCACCTGGTCCTATATTAATTTATTTAGTCCCCCAATAACCTTATGAGTTAGATAGTATAATCATTATCCCCATTTTATGAAACAGGCCTGGTCAATCAGAGTACAGTAATTCACTCAGCAATGGAGAAGCGACCCAGGTCTGGCCAATCGGAGACTTGGGGGCAGGCATGTGACTCAACCTGGACCAGTGGGAGTGAATCTCTGCTGTTTGGTTTGAACTACTGGGAAAAGGTGCTCTCTTGGTCGCAGCTCCTAGGATGGTGGAACCTGCATTTGGAACTGCCAGGAGTTACCTTTACCCCAACACAAGAAAAGCAGCATCAGAGAGTTATGATTTTTTTTTTTTTTTTTTTTTTTTGAGACGGAGTCTCACTCTGTCGCCCAGGCTGGAGTGCAGTGGCCGGATCTCAGCTCACTGCAAGCTCCGCCTCCCGGGTTTATGCCATTCTCCTGCCTCAGCCTCCCGAGTAGCTGGGACTACAGGCGCCCGCCACCTCACCCGGCTAGTTTTTTGTATTTTTTTTAGTAGAGACGGGGTTTCACCGTGTTAGTCAGGATGGTCTCGATCTCCTGACCTCATGATCCGCCCATCTCGGCTTCCCAAAGTGCTGGGATTACAGGCTTGAGCCACCGCGCCCGGCCAGAGTTATGATTTTTAACAAAGTGGAAGCACCTAGGCCCAGCCGTGCTTCAAGCTGGATTAGAGTCAACACACTCTTCTTTGGCTTAAGCCAGTTCCAGTTGTGTTTCTTGCTACTTGTAAAGAAAAGATTTCAATAAATGGTTCAAGTGGCTGGGGATGGGAGGTCACTTGGGGCCAGGAGCCAGGCACAGTGGCCCAATCCTGACAGGGGACTCACAGCGTTCGCTCTGCATGTACCGGGCCACCCCTTCCAAGGTCAGTTCATCTAGCAGACGCTCCTTCTGGCTGCCCAGGCTGAGCGTCTGGGAGAATAAGTTCCGCAGGAAGTCCACTGGCCGGAGAGAAGAGAGACAGCGGCAGGATGGGCATTCAGCCAGGGGGCATGGATGTCTCCAGTACCCTGGCCCCAGCCCTGGGGTCCCCGGCCTCCCCACATCTAAAGGCACGAGGCCTGGCCCAGCCAGGAGCCTCCAGGAGCCTGCTCTGGCACTGGTACCCAACCCACTGTTACATACTTTGAACGTCACTCCTGATGGAGTTGGGGAGGTATCACCCACACCCCTGCCCTGAAATCCCCCCGCCCCCCAGAACCCTGCTCCCTGTCCTTCAAGGAAGATACTCACTGTCTGCTTCTCCACCAGCGGCTCCTCCCTCAGAGTCTGAATCTGAGTCCTGGAAGGGGTGGGGTGGGGTGGCCAGGCCGGAGAGGTGGGATTAGGGAGGGAGGAGAGGGGGTGATACCAGGTTTGGGGAAAAGGCTCTGGCAGGAAGGTGGCCTGAGGAAGTGTGGGGTGGTGGAGAGATTGCACTGGGGCTAGCTCGAGGGCTCTGGGACAGGCTGCCTGGGTTGGAGTCTTGGCCATGCCAGTCCCCAGGAGCACAACCTCATGAGAGTGGCTTCGCTTTTCTTTTCTTTCTTTTTTTCTTTTTTTTTTTTTTTTGAGACAGTGTCTCGCTCTGTCACCCAGCTGGGGTGCACTGGCGCAGTCACAGCTCACTGCAGCCTCAACCTCCGAAGCTCAAGGGATCCTCCTACCTCAGCCTCCCAAGTAGCTGGGACCACAGGCGCATGCACTACGCCAGGCTAATCTTGTTTTGTTTGTTTTTTTGTAGAGACGAGGTCTCCCTGTGTTGCCCAGGGTGGCCTTGAACTCCTGGGCTCAAGCAAGTCTCCTGCCTCGGCCTCCTAAAGTGCTGGGATTACAGGCATGAGCCACTGTGCCTGGCTGTGACTCTGATTTTTTTTTTTTTTTTTTTTTTTTTGAGATGGAGTCTCGCTCTGTCGCCTGGGCTGGAGTGCAGTGGCGGATCTCAGCTCACTGCAAGCTCCGCCTCCGGGTTTACGCCATTCTCCTGCCTCAGCCTCCCGAGTAGCTGGGACTACAGGCGCCCGCCACCTCGCCCGGCTAGCTTTTTGTATTTTTTAGTAGAGATGGGGTTTCACCGTGTTAGCCAGGATGGTCTCGAACTCCTGACCTCGTGATCCGCCCATCTCGGCCTCCCAAAGTGCTGGGATTACAGGCTTGAGCCACCGCGCCCGGCCTTTTTTTTTTTTTTTTTTGAGACGGAGTCTCACTCTGTCGCCTGGGCTGGAGTGCAGTGACCGGATCTCAGCTCACTGCAAGCTCCGCCTCCCGGGTTTACACCATTCTCCTGCCTCAGCCTCCTGAGTAGCTGGGACTACAGGCGCCCGCCACCTCGCCCAGCTAGTTTTTTGTATTTTTTAGTAGAGACGGGGTTTCACCGTGTTAGCCAGGATGGTCTCGATCTCCTGACCTCGTGATCCGCTCGCCTCGGCCTCCCAAAGTGTTGGGATTACAGGCTTGAGCCACCGCGCCCGGCCGACTCTGATTTTCTAAGTCTGGGTGTCCCTCACCTTGGAAAGGGAGTGTGGGTGCTGGGTGCGGCACCAGGGACGGGGGAGGTGCTCGGTAAGCGCTGCCTGTTGCTGTTAATATTATCACAGCCTGGGGTCTTCCCTTTGTCCCTGGGTCCCCTGCAGCATGGGCCTGCTGTCCCTTCCCAGCAGCTCTGGGGACCCCTGAATAATGTCCCAAGTCACTCTGGGAATGACTCCAATGCAAAGCTTCAGTGCTCACTGCAAGGACCTATGTGCCCCTCCTGCTCGAGGCCCCAGACACTCTCTGCCAACCTCTCCAGCAACCTTTGAGTCCTTCTTCAAAGCCTCCCCTCAGCCCAGCTGTGGACTGGCAGGTTTCTGGGACTCTGTCCAGGGCCTCTCTGCTTTCTTTTTCCAGCTTCCTGGGGCTACCTGCCTCATCCATGCCAATGGCCTCTGCCCCATCACTCATGATACCATCTCTTTGCCCCCAGATCTGGGGTTCCCTGGCTTCTTGGACACCTTGCCCTAGGTGCCCCCCAGCCTCTCACTCCTACCATGTCCCAAACACACCCTGGCATCTCCCCCAAACCCATCTTCCTCCCAGGCCTCATCTCAACGCGATCGTACTGTCTCCCAGTCAGCCAGATGTTTCCTGTCTCTGCCTTCCTCCTCATCCTCCTGCTGCAGCGCTTCAGGTCCAGAGCATGTACGCTTAGTCTCCTAAGGGGCTGTCCGCCAACTCCTTTTCCCTCCCTGGGGCTCCACCTGGTCCAGCCTGTCCTCTCCTCTGGGGGTCCTGCCCCAGCCTCCTCCCCCAGCCTCCCAGCCTCAGTCTCCACCTCCCATCCACCCTGCTGCCCTGCATGTGAGGCTGTCTGGGTCAGCTCGCCCCACTCCACTTCAAAGGCCCTTCTCTCTGGCTTCTCCAGTTTTCCCAGACATCTATGGAATTGCCAGGATGTCCACAAGGGCAGGGACTTTGCCTGGGTGCCCAGCACTGAGAACAGGGTCTGGCTCCTGGCAGGAGCTCCAGGAGCTCCTCCACCTCGGAATGAATGCCTGCTTCAGGCTGGACCACGGCTGGGCCCTGCAAGAGATTTCACCAAAATGCCGTTCTGACCAAGCCACCACCTCAGACAACCCCTTCCCCTGCCACTCACTGCTCTGTGTCCAAGCCTTTTTGAATAAGACCCTCCCTTCCAAACATATGACAATTTAAAAAATTGCTTTTTAAGACTGCAACTCCAGATGGGCGTGGTGGCTCATGCCTGTAATCCCAACACTTTGGGAGGCTGAGGCAGGAAGATTGCTTGAGGCCAGGAGTTCAAGACCAGCCTGGGCAACACAGTGAGACTCTGTCTCTATCTAAAAAGAGAGAGAGAGAGGCCGAGCGTGGTGGCTCACGCCTGTAATCCCAGCACTTTGGGAGGCTAAGGCGGGTGGATCACGAGGTCAGGAGATCGAGACCATCCTGGCCAACATGGTGAAACCCCATCTCTACTAAAAATACAAAAAATTAGCCAGGCGTGGTGGCAGGCGCCTGTAGTCCCAGCTACTCAGGAGGCTGAGGCAGGAGAATTGCTTGAACCCGAGAGGCAGAGGTTGAAGTGAGCCGAGATCGCGCCACTGTACTCCAGCTTGGGTGACAGAGTGAGACTCCATCTCAAAAAAAGAGAGAGAGAGAGAAGAAAGAGTGAATATGAGAGAGAGAGAAAGAGAGATTGGCCAACCTCTGCAAAAACCTTGACCACACTCGCGTGTACTTCAACAACATATGACTTGGGACACATGCCTTGTAATTACCCAAGCCCACCCTCATAAAGATAACCACTGTTAGCTAAGCTTAATGGTAATTACTCCAGTTTCCTCTGCATAAAACTAATTATTTTTACAGAAATAGGTCATAGTACAACATCTTGAGTTTTCTGCGGAACGATATACTACAGACCTACCTAATTTTATTTTATTTTATTTTATTTTATTTTTTTTTTTGAGACGGAGTCTTGCTCTGCCACCCAGGCTGGAGTGCAGTGGCCGGATCTCAGCTCACTGCAAGCTCCGCCTCCCGGGTTTACGCCATTCTCCTGCCTCAGCCTCCCGAGTAGCTGGGACTACAGGCGCCCACCTCGTCGCCCGGCTAGTTTTTTGTATTTTTTAAGTAGAGACAGGGTTTCACCGTATTAGCCAGGATGGTCTCGATCTCCTGACCTCATGATCCGCCCGTCTCGGCCTCCCAAAGTGCTGGGATTACAGCAGACCTACCTAATTTTAAAGATAATTTTTAAAAAAGAGACGGCATTTTGCTATGTTGCCCAGGCTGGTCTCGAACTTCTGGGCTCAAGTGATCCTCCTGCCTCCCAAAATGCTGGGATTACAGGTGTGAGCCACCGTGCCCAGCCTCACCTCATTTTTCAGAGCAGCTACATAGTATTGGATTGTATGGATGAACCATAGTTCGTTTAACCCATCCACTAACAGCCATTTGGACTGTCTCCAGTTTTGCCCTGTGATGGACAATGCTGCGTTTTACATCCTCGCATCTCTCTCTTTGGGACTGAGGATCCTTTTTAACATTCAACCTTTTTATCTGACATTGGTTGTGCTTTGGGAGCCAGGCGAGTGAGTTGCCACAGCCTAACAGGAGGCTCTTATATCCTTAGCAAGGCTCCACTGTGCATTTGTGAGGTATTCTGATGCCCGCTTCTGCACCACCCCACGTCTGAAAGGCAATCTTGTGGGTGTGGGTGGGCTGGCACTCTTGCAGGCTGTACACAGTGAGGCTGTGTGGAAGGCCTGTGCCCAGCATGTATCTGCAGCTTGGCCTACGGGAGAGCTGGAGGTGCTGATGCAGGGCCTTCAAACTCCTATGAGACTGCCTGTCCACCTCTCCTGGCAGCCTCTGGCAGGCGGTGTGCCCAGTGCTGGGGGACTCAAACCTTTCCCTGCTCCTCTAGCCGAGGGACAGGGGACAAGTGACTTAACAACTCTGCTTCAAATTCTGCATCTGTAAAATGGCCATGATAGGCATTTCTTTTCACAGGGATGCCAGGAAGATGAAGTGAGATAAGGCAAGTTTGGCACTAAACAGTGTGCACAGCTGGAGTAAGCCATCAGTAAATGCTAACCATGACTATAACGAGCTGACCACTACCAGCCACCCAGTTACAGAACACATCACACTCCTTCATGTCCCCAGGTCTTTGCACAAGTGATACCTGTTGTGTGGATCACCATTTCTCACCTTGTCTAAGAAAATTCTAAGTCACTCTTCACTTATACTGTGTCTGTATCTTGGTCTGACAGCTAGACCAGCCTGTGGATTCCTCCAGGGAATGGCCTGGCTGGAATCTTCTTTGACCCAGAAAGTTTTTCTCTGTGCTCCCACAGTGCCCTGAGTTTCTTTACTTTTCTTCCTTTTTATCTTTTTTTTTTTTTTTTTTGAGACCGTGTCTTGCTCTGTCGCCCAGGCTGGAGAGCAGTGGCACAATCATGGCATGCTATGGCCTTAACCTCCTGGGCTTAGGCAATCCTTCCCCAACTCAGCCTCACGAGTAGCTGGCACTACAGGCATGCACCACTGCACATGGCTAATTTTTAGATTTTTTGGGCCTCCCTATGTTGCCCAGATTGGTCTGGAACTCCTAGGCTCAAGCGGTCCTCCTACCTCAGCCTCCCAAAGTACTGGTATTACAAGCATGAGCCACTGTGTCTGGCCTGAGTTACTTTCTTTCTTTTTTACTTTTTAGAGAAAGGGTCTTGCTCTTTCACCCTGGAGTGCAACGATGCAATCATAGCTCACTGCAGCCTCAAACTCCTGGGCTCAAGCGATCCTCACGCCTCAGCCTCCTGAGTTATTGGAATTACAGGCATAAGCCACTGCACCTGGCCCCCTGAGTTACTTTTATCATCACACTGTGAGATGATTTTTTCCCATCACTTGTCCACGAGATCTGTGCATTCCAAGACCAAATGGGATACCTGTCTCTTCCAGGCCCAGGACAAATTTGGTTCAGAAGGGATGGCAGGCAGCAGCAAGGAAGGAGGAAAGTTTGGAAGGGCAGGCCTGGACTTGAGGCTGGAAACTCTTCTCTGACAATCCCCAGAACCCGCCTTTCCCCAGAAAGCTGCACTGGGTGGTGTGAGGGATTGGGGCAATGAGCCGAGGGCCCTGGGGTGACTGTCTCCCCTTTGCCACCTCCCCCCAGTGCGGGATGTGGAACAAGTCCATCTCTCTCCTCCCCTCCACCCTTTCGCCCATCTCACCTGAGCCTCCTGCACCTTCCCTGCCTGGGTCTCCAGAGGGTGAGAGGCTGAGGGAGGGGAGCAGAGGTGGTTACAGTGGGGGGAATGATTAAGTGGGGAATAAAGGGATTCAAACGGTCAGTGAGGGGCCAGAACACCCACCAACCGAGTTACACTGGGATGGGACGGTGGTAAAAACAGAGCACAGGGAGGGAGGGGACGGAGAAAAGATCTTATCGGCATGCAAAGTGATGCCAGGAGAGGTGATTAGTGAGGGGCAGGGAGGCTGGAGAGGAAGATTTAGAAGGAGAGGGAGAAAGTAGGGGCTTTTGCCCAGGCTGATCTTGAACTCCTGGGATCAAGCGATCCAACCACCTTGGGCTCTCAAAGTACTGGGATTACAAGCATGAGCCATTGTGTCTGGCCCTGACTTACTTTCTTTCTTTTTTACTTTTTAGAGAAAGGGTCTCGCTCATGTCACCCAGGCTGGAGTGCAATGGTGCGATCATAGCTCACTGCAGCCTCAAACTCCTGGGCTCAAGCGATCCTCCTCCTCCTACCTAAGGGATTCAGGGCATGAAGGAACACTCAGGAGGATTTAGGAAGGACACGACAGTGTGTAAGTGTGTGTGCGGAAGGGTTAGATTTACAAGGCAGAGGGAAGTTTAGAAAGGAAGAGAGAAGGGAAGGGACGCTTTGGCTGGGAGGCAGGTTTAGGAGGGAGGTGCAGTGGTGCAGTGGAGGCGGTAGGTTTAGGAGAGGCGCGGAACAAGGGGAAGCCATAGAAGGGGACAGCAGGGGTCCCTCAGCATCCTCTGGTTGCCTCTAACAATCAGGTACCCTTAGCAACCGGGACCGGGGCAACTTATGTTCTTTGCAGCGAGGGTCGTTAGCAACCAACGTGTGAGAAACACGCGATCATTGGCAACTTGGCAAGTGGATGTGGTAAACGAACCCTGAACACCCTGCGACCCAGAAACCCACCAGCCTAGCGATATAGATCGCTTAGCAACAACCCTCAGAATCCCATTCCCCGAAGCGCTCCCTACTTCCCGCCCCACTGCGGCCGCCCTTGGGCCCCGGGGCCTGCAGCCTTCAATCAGGCCCCGGCGCGGCCCGACCCTCCCACCCGGATTCCCGACTCACGGTCCGGCTCTGCCATGGGCGCGGTGCTGAAGCCCTCGAGGCTGTCACCGACCGCTCTGTCCCGTCACCGACCACTGTGTCCCGTCACCGACGGCTCTGTCCTGTCACCGACTGCTCTGTCCCGTGACGGCACCAGAAATGGGAGTGGCCGGGATAGGGCACTGAACTACAACTCCCAGGAGACATTGCGGCCGCAGGCGCGCTTTCGTACGACACCGGGAGCGCCCCAGTTAGGTAAGAAAGCGCGCGAGGACCGGACTACGAGTCCCAGAAGTCATGGCGTCAGCAGCCATGTTGGTAAAGGGCGCCCGGAAAATGTGGGAAAGGCTAGAGAGTCGTAGTCCTCTCGAATACTCTGATTGGTCAGCATGAGGCACGGGGGCGGGGTGTGAGCGATTCAGCATATTATCATTGGATGAATCAGGGGGCGTGGTGGGGAATTTCCCGCAGGGCGGAAGCGCCAGAACTCCCGGCAAAGCCCAGCTACAGGCGGGCGACTGCGAGGAGCCCCTGAGGTGGCGGGGGCCATGGCTGGGGTCGCGTGCTTGGGAAAAGCTGCCGACGCAGATGAATGGTGCGACAGCGGCCTCGGCTCCCTGGGTCCGGACGCAGCGGCCCCCGGAGGACCGGGGTTGAGCGCGGAGCTGGGCCCGGGGCTGTCGTGGGCTCCCCTCGTCTTCGGCTACGTCACTGAGGATGGGGACACGTGAGTGAACTTTAGGCTGCCAAACGGAGCCCTAGGACCCGGCATCTGATTCCCCATTAGTGTCTGATCCCTGAGGCTTCCTAACCTCATACTCCTAAATCTGACTTCCGATGCTGAACTTCCTGACCTCTAACCCCCGGGTCCTAACTTTTAACAGAACCAATCTTCTATCCAGCTATGATCCTCACCCAATCATTTCTGACCTTCTTTTCTTGAACTATGATTCTCAGCTCCTGGAATCCACATTGTATCCACTGATACCCAAACCTGACTCCAGTCCTGAGACTTTTGTTAGAACTGTGGCTTCTCCTGACTTCTAACCTCCAAATATGATCTTTGATTCTTAGTTCCTGATTTGAGCCTTAGAGTTTGATTTCCAAAATTAATGCTTGGTCCCTGACTCTAAGATCCTGTCTTCTGAGCAGTGTTCTTCAAATCTTAGAGAGAATGTAAGCTCTTCTATGTTGAATTCCTAATTAAAGTAAAAATAATAGGAAAATAGAAAATAAGAATGTAAGCTCCACCAGACCAAGGATTCATCTGTTAAACAAATATTCTTTACACAGTACCACGTTCCAGGCTCCGTTTTAGGTGCCAGTGATAAAGGCAGTGGAGAAAATAGACAAAAACTTAAGCGCTTGTGGAGCATACATTTTAGTGGGGCTAAATGAACAGATAAGACCGCAGGGAAGGAAAGAAACAGAAAGACAGGAAGAAACAAAGAAAGACACGCAGAAAGAAAGAAACATAGAAGGTAAGAGAAGGAAATAAAGTCAGAGGTAGTAAGTACTTTGGAGAAAAATAAAGCAGGAAAATGAGGCAATAGATAAACAGGATAAGAGCATTTCAGGGAGAAGGAACTGCAGTTGCAAAGCCCAGATGAGGGACTCTACTGGGTTTTTTGTCTGTTGTGTTTACTGCTGTATGCCCAGTGATGCAAGCAGTGCCTGACCCAGGAGGGACTGAATAAATATTTATCTTTTCAAAGAACCAGCTTTATAGTCTTGTTAATTTTCATTACATTTCATTACTTAATTTTGGTTTCTTTTTTTTTTTTTTTTTTACTTTCTATTTAATTGGTCTCTGTTCTGGCTTTTTTTTTGAGATGGAGTCTCACTCTGTCGCCGAGGCTGGAGTGCAGTGGCCGGATCTCAGCTCACTGCAAGCTCCGCCTGCCAGGTTTATGCCATTCTCCTGCCTCAGCCTCCCGAGTAGCTGGGACTACAGGCGCCCTCCACCTCACCCGGCTAGTTTTTTGTCTTTTTTAGTAGAGACGGGGTTTCACCGTGTTAGCCAGGATGGTCTCGATCTCCTGACCTCGTGATCCGCCCGTCTCGGCCTCCCAAAGTGCTGGGATTACAGGCTTGAGCCACCGCGCCCGGCTTGTTTTTGTAGTTTCTTAAGGTGAAAGTTGAGATAATTAAGGCCGGGCGCGGTGGCTTAAGCCTGTAATCCCAGCACTTTGGGAGGCCGAGGCGGGCGGATCACGAGGTCAGGAGATCGAGACCATCCTGGCGAACACGGTGAAACCCCGTCTCTACTAAAAATACAAAAAAACTAGCCGGGCGAGGTGGCGGGCGCCTGTAGTCCCAGCTACTCCGGAGGCTGAGGCAGGAGAATGGCCTAAACCCGGGAGGCGGAGCTTGCAGTGAGCTGAGATCCGGCCACTGCACTCCAGCCCGGGCGACAGAGCAAGACTCCGTCTCAAAAAAAAAAAAAAAAAAAAAAAAAGAAAGTTGAGATAATTGATTTGAGACCTTTCTTTTTTCCTCTTTTCCAGTATAGGTATTGAGTGCTATAAATTTGCTCCTGACTATTGTTTAGCAATACTGTTTTATCAATATCTCTCAAATTCTGGTATGTTGTGTTTTTATTTTCATTTAATTCAGTATGCTTTCTTATTTTTTTGAGTTGGAGTCTCACCCTGTCGCCCAGGCTGGAGTGCAGTGGCACAGTTTCCGCTCACTGCAACCTTGTCCTGGGTTCAAGTGATTCTCCTGCCTCAGCCTCCCGAGTAGCTGGGATTACAGGGGGGTGCCACCACCCCCGGATAAGTTTTGTAAGTTTTTGGTAGAGACACAGTTTCACCATGTTGGCCAGGCTGGTCTCAAACTCCTGACCTCAAATGATCTGCCCACTTTGGCCTCCCAAAGTGCTGGGATTACAGGCATGAGCCACCACACCCGGCCTAATTCAGTATTTTTTTTCTTTTTCTTTTTTTTTTTGAGACTGGAGTCTTGCTTTGTCACCAAAGCTATAGTACAGTGGAATGATCTCGGCTTGCTGCAACCTCTGCCTCCCAGGTTCAAGCAATTCTCATGTTTCAGCCTTCCGAGTAGCAGGGATTACAGGCATGCACCACCACATCCGGCTAATTTTTGTGTTTTTAGCAGAGATGGGATTTCATCATGTTGGCCAGGCTGGTCTCGAACTCCTGACTTAAAGTGATCCACCCACCTCGGCCTCCCAACGTGCTGGGATTACAGGTGTGAGCCACCACACCCGGCCTAAAAATATTTGTATTTCTGTCTGTCTGTCTGTCTATCTATCATCTGTATCTCTCTCTCTCTCTCTCTCTCTATCTCTGTCTATCTCTATCTATCTATCTACCTACCTACCTGCCTGCCTGCCTGCCTGCCTGCCTATCAACAGGGTCTTACCCAGGCTGGATACAGTGTCTCAATCATGGCTCACTGCAGTCTTGAACTCCTACCAAGCCATCTCCCTACCCCAGCCTCCCAAGTAGCTAGGACTACAGGTTTGCTCCACCATGTCTGGGTAATTTATTTATATCTAAAGGGTGTTTCTTGTAGACCATGTATAATTGGGTTTTGCTTTCTTTTTAATAGAGAGGATCTTGCTATGTTGCCCAGGCTTATCTTGAATGCCTGGGCTCAAGCAATCCACCTGCCTCAGCCTCCTAAAGTGCTAGGATTATAGGCATGAGCCACCACCCCTGGCCTTTGCTTTTTTATTCAATCTAACAATCTCTACCCTTTTTTTTTTTTTTTTTCTTCTGAGGCAAGGTCTTGCTCTGTCACCCAGGCTGCAGTGCAGTGGCATGATCATGGCTTACTGTAGCCATGCCCTCGTGGCTCAAGTGATCCTTGCACCTCAGCCTCCTGAGTAGCTAGGACCACAGGCACATGCCACCATGCCTGGCAAACTTTTAAATTTTTTTGTAGAGACAGGGTCTCCCTATGTTCTCAAACTCTTTTTTTTTTTTTTTTTTTGAGACAGTCTCATTCTGTCACCCAGGCTGGAGTGTAGTGGCACTGTCTCTGCTCACTGAAACCTCTGCCTCCTGGGTTCAAGCAGTTCTACTGCCTCAGCCTCCTAAATTTGGGATTACAGGCGTGTGCCACCACACCTGGCTAATTTTTATATTTTTAGTAGCAACAGAAGTTTCACCGTGTTGGCCAGGCTGCTCTCGAACTCCTGACCTCAGGTGATCCACCCGCTGTGGCCTCTCAGAGTGCTGGGATTACAGTTGTGAGCCCCTGTGTGTAGCCGTGGTCTTAAACTCTTGAGCTCAAGCAATCTTCCCACCTTGGCCTCCCAAAGTGCTGGATTACAAGGATGAACCACTGTGCCCAGCCAGTCTCTGCCTTTTAATTAGTGTTTAGACCATTTACATTTAATTTGATATTGATATGATTGTATAAATTTATCCCATTTCTATTATATATATTCTATTTATCTATGTTTTCTTTTTCCTCCTTTTTGCCTTTTATTGGGTATAGTTTTTTTTTTTTTTTTTTTGAGACGGAGTCTCACTCTGTCGCCGGGGCTGGAGTGCAGTGGCCGGATCTCAGCTCACTGCAAGCTCCGCCTCCTGGGTTCACGCCATTCTCCTGCCTCAGCCTCCCGAGTAGGTGGGACTACAGGCGCCCGCCACCTCGCCCGGCTAGTTTTTTGTATTTTTTAGTAGAGACGGGGTTTCACAGTGTTAGCCAGGATGGTCTCGATCTCCTGACCTCGTGATCCGCCCGTCTCGGCCTCCCAAAGTGCTGGGATTACAGGCTTGAGCCACCGCGCCCGGTGGGGTATAGTTTTTGTTACTTTTTTTCAGCCTGCTCCTTCTGAATAGTGTTTTTCTTTTTTTTTTTGTTTGTTTGCTTATTGGATATTCCTCTTTTTGTTATGTTAGTGGTTGCTTTAAGGTGGGGGTTGGCAAACTATGGCCTCCAGGCAAAATCTAGCCAGCCATCTGCTTTTGTATGGTTGTGAGCTAAGAATGGTCTTTACATTTTTAAACAGTTTCTAAAAATCAGAAGAAGGATAATATTATATGGCAAGTGAAAATATATAAAATTCATATTTCAACCTCCATAAATAAAGTTCTTTTGGAATGCAAGCAAGCTCATTCATTTACATGCTGACACAGCAGAGTCGAGTAGTCAAAATAAACCGTATGACTGCTGGGCTCAGTGGCTGATGCCTATAATCCCAGCACGTTGGGACGCCGAGGCGGGCAGATCACAAGGTCAGGAGATCGAGACCATCCTGGCTAACACAGTGAAACCCCGTCTCTACTAAAAATGCAAAAAATTGGGCCGGGCGTGGTGGCTCAAGCCTGTAATCCCAGCACTTTGGGAGGCCGACTTAGGTGGATCACGAGGTCAGGAGATCGAGACCATCCTGTCTAACACAGTGAAACCCTATCTCTATTACAAACACAATAAACTAGCCGGCGTGGTGGCAGGCGCCTGTAGTCCCAGCTATTCAGGAGGCTGAGGCAGGAGAATGGCGTGAACCTGGGAGGCAGAGCTTGCAGTGAGCCAAGATGGCACCACTGCACTCCAGCCTGGGCGACACAGCGAGACTCCGCCTCAAAAAAAAAAAAAAAATGCAAAAAATTAGCTGGGCGTAGTGGCAGGCGCCTGTAGTCCCAGCTAATTGGGAGGCAGGAGAATCGCTTGAACCTGGGAGGCGGAGGTTACAGTGAGCCAAGATCACGCCACTGCACTCCAGCCTGGGCAGCAGAGCGAGACTCCATCTCAAAAAAACAAAACAAAAACAGAAACAAACAAACAAACAAAAACAAAAAGAGAAATCATTGCCGGGCGCGGTGGCTCAAGCCTGTAATCCCAGCACTTTGGGAGGCTGAGACGGGCGGATTACGAGGTCAGGAGATCGAGACCATCCTGGCTAACACGGTGAAACCCCGTCTCTACTAAAAATACAAAAAAAACTAGCCGGGCGAGGTGGCGGGCGCCTGTAGTCCCAGCTACTCGGGAGGCTGAGGCAGGAGAATGGCGTGAACCCGGGAGGCGGAGCTTGCAGTGAGCTGAGATCCGGCCACTGCACTCCAGCCTGGGCGACAGAGCGAGACTCCGTCTCAAAAAAAAAAAAAAAAGAGAGAGAAATCATTGACCTACAAAGACTAAAATAGTTATCAGGCTCCTTACAGAAAAAGTTTGCTGACTCCTGCTGTAGGGTTGATAGTTTACAACTTTAAGTTATCATGGCTACCTTAAAGTGAAATTATGTCATTTCACACAGAGTAAAATAACTTTATTTTATTTTATTACTATTATTTGAGATGGAGTCTCACTCTGTGGCCCAGGCTGGAGTGCAGTAGCACGATCTTGGCTCACTGCAAGCTCCACCTCTCCGGTTCAAGTGATTGTCCTGCCTCAGCCTCCTGAGTAGCTGGGATTACAGGCACATGCCACCATGCCTGGCTAATTTTTTGTGTGTTTTTTGTAGAGACAGGGTCTCATCGTGTTGGCCAGGTTGGTCTCAAACTCCTGACCTCAAGTGATCCACCTGTCTCAGCCTCCCAAAGTGCTGGGATTACAGGTGTGAGCCACCGTGCCCAGCATAATGAACTGTTTTAATATTCTTGTTTGCAAATTCTAACATCTGTGTCATTTCTGGGTCAGTTTCAATTGATTGATGGTTCCTATTAAGGATCATGTTTTCCTGCTTCTTTACATGCCTGATAATCTTTGGTTAGGTGCCAGACATGGTGAATTTTTTTTTTTTTTTTTGAGACAGAGTCTCGCTCTGTTGCCCAGGCTGGAGTGCAATGGTGTGATCTCTGCTCACTGCAAGCTCCGCCTCCTGGGTTCACACCATTCTCCTGCATCAGCCTCCCGAGTAGCTGGGACTACAGGTGCCTCCCACCACGCCCGACTAAGTTTTTGTATTTTTAGTAGAGATGGGGTTTCACTGTGTTAGCCAGGATGGTCTCGATCTCCTGACCTCGTGATCCACCCACCTTGGCCTCCCAAAGTGCTGGGATTACAGGCATGAGCCACTGCGCCCAGCCAACATTGTGAATTTTACCTTGTTAGTCTGGATAGTTCTGTATTCCTATAAATATTCTTGAATATTATTCTGCGGTGGAATTAAATTCCTCAGAAGTAGTAGTTTGAGTCTTTCAAGTTTTGCTTTTATGGTTTGTTAGGTGGATGTTGAGCAGTACCCCATCTACAGCTAATTAATTCCCCACTATTGAGGCAAGACCTTCCTGAGTATCCCACCCAGTAGCCTGTGATTATGTTTTTCCAGCCTGGCTGGTAGGAACACTCACTATTCCTGGCCCTGTGTGAGTAACAAGCACGTTTCTGAAGTCCTTTTGGATGGTTTTCCCATCCCCACAGACTCACGGGCATAGCTGATCCGTATTCTCCCGAATACACAAGAGAACCTCCCCCAGGCATCTCTCCTTTGGCAACTCTCTTTGTTTTGTACTCTGTCCTATGACTAGCCACCCTGGTCTCCACAGACTCTTCCTCCATGTCCATCTCCTGACCTCAGACAGCCTGATGGGCTCTTCTTGGATTCTCTGCACCGTGGCTTTGACTCTCTCTCAGGACAATAAACTGTGGCAGTCAAGTGTGGGGCCCACCTCGTGTTTCCTGTCTTTCGGGGGTCACTGTGATTCACTGCACGATGTCCAGTGTCTTTAACACTGTTACTTCATATACCGTATTTCGTCTGATTCTTGTTTGCTTGTTTGTTTCACTTGGGAGGGGATTCTGGTCCATGTTACTTCATCTTGAGCAGAAGTGGAAATCCCACTGAATAAACATTGATTCCACGAATTTGCTGATGAAACTCTGACCTCTGACCTCCCAGATAGCTGACAGGGGATTCTGGGAACTGTGGTCACAAGGCCTGGCATACAGTAGGCGCCCCATGTTTGTCGAATGAAGGAATGCAAGAGGACTTGAACTTTGCCCTCTGACCCCGGTCTTTGTCCCCAGGGCACTGCACTTGGCTGTGATTCATCAGCATGAACCCTTCCTGGATTTTCTTCTAGGCTTCTCAGCTGGCACTGAGTACATGGACCTGCAGAATGACCTAGGCCAGGTGAGCCACGAGGGGATGGTGTAGGGCTTGGGGTCCAGGGTTCCCAGTGTGACTCCCTTCCGCCTGTCCTCTGCTTCTGCAGACGGCCCTGCACCTGGCAGCCATCCTGGGGGAGGCATCCACGGTGGAGAAGCTGTATGCAGCAGGTGCCGGGCTGTGCGTGGCGGAGCGTAGGGGCCACACGGCGCTGCACCTGGCCTGCCGTGTGGGAGCACACGCCTGTGCCCGTGCCCTGCTTCAGCCCCGCCCCCGGCGCCCCAGGGAAGCCCCCGACACCTCCCTCGCTCAGGGCCCTGACCATACTCCCGACGCCAACCACACGCCTGTCGCCTTGTACCCCGATTCCGACTTGGAGAAGGAAGAAGAAGAGAGTGAGGAGGACTGGAAGCTGCAGCTGGAGGCCGAAAACTACGAGGGTGAGGGTCGCGCGTCATCAGGGAAGGACTCAGCTCCCGGGCTAGGCGAGAGCACCTGGCCCTGGACTCAGCTTCCCTGATTTGAGACCAAGCTCCTTGGGACATCATGCCTAGACTTCAGGAGCCCAGACATTGGGACCAGGGACCTCCACTCAGGGTCCAGATGATTGAGAATTGGATATGTAGGACCCAGGACCCCCACCTGGAGGCCCCAGGTCACTTGGGATGCAGACCTGTCACCCACAGACCCAGAGCTGCCAGGATCCAGTTGTTGGGCCCCCAGGCTCCCCACCTGCAGAATGTATTGCAGCTGGGATCCCTACCCCACCCAGGACCAGGGAATGCAGAGCTCAGGCCCTCTGTGAAACTCTGGCACCCCAGGTTCCCAGTGATGGGCAGCAGGGTTCAGAGACAGCCCTCCTCAGCCTCATGGGAAGAAGGGCTCATCTGCCCACAGTCCTAACATCCAAGTTTCTGTTCCCCTGCCTATAAGCCCAGCCACCTGAGACCAGACCCCTCCTCAGATGGACTGAGGTCATTCAGGACCCAGTGTTCAGGGCCTACCTCTCACCCCCAGGTCACAGGCTTTTCAGCTACTTGGTACCCTTTTTTTTTTTTTTTTTTTGAGACAGTCTCACTCTTTTGCCCAGGTTGGAGTACAGTGGTGCCATCTTGGCTCACTGCAACCTCCACCTCCCAGGTTCAGGTGATTCTCCTGCCTCAGCCTCCTGAGTAGCTGGGATTACAGGGATTACAGGCACATGCTACCATGCCCAGCTTATTTTTGTACTTTTAGTAGAGATGGGGTTTTACCATGTTGACCAGGCTGGTCTTGAACTCCTGGCCTCAGGTGATCTGCCCGCCACAGCCTCCCAAAGTGCTGAGATTATAAGCGTGAGCCACTGTGCCTGGGCAGGAACCTTAATTTAAGTTTTTTTTTTTTTTTTGACATGGAGTCTTACTCTGTCGCCCAGGCTGGAGGGCAGTGGCAGTATCTTGGCTCACTGCAAGCTCTGCCTCCCGGGTTCACGCCATTCTCCTGCCTCAGCCTCCTGAGTAGCTGGGACTACAGGTGCCCACTACCACACCCAGCTAATTTTTTGTATTTTTAGTAGAGATGGGGTTTCACCATGTTAGCCAGAATGGTCTGGATCTCCTGACCTCGTGATCTGCCTGCTTCAGCCTCCCAAAGTGCTGGGATTACAGGCGTGAGCCACCGCGCCCAGCCAATTTAAGTTTGTTTTAAAGATGATCTCACTGTCACCCAGGCTGGAGTGCAGTGACACCATCACAGTGCGCTGCACCCTTGATCTGTGCTTAAATGATCCTCTGGTCTCAGACTCCAAAGTAGCTGGGACTACAGGCGTGCACCACCACACTTGGCTAATTTTTTATTTATTGTTTATTCTTTTTTGTTTGTTTGTTTTTTTGAGACGGAGTCTTGCTCTATTGCCCAGGCTGAAGTGCAGTGGTGTGATCTCAGTTCACTGCAACCTCCGCTTCCCGGTTTCAAGCGATTCTTCTGCCTCAGCCTCCTGAGTAGCTGGGACTACAGACACGTGCCACCACGCCTGGTGCCACCACGCCTGGCTATTTTTTTATGTTTTTTTTTTTTTTTTTTGAGACGGAGTCTCGCTCTGTCGCCCAGGCTAGAGTGCAGTGGCCGGATCTCAGCTCACTGCAAGCTCCGTCTCCTAGGTTTACGCCTTTCTCCTGCCTCAGCCTCCCGAGTAGCTGGGACTACAGGCGCCTGCCACTTCGCCCGGCTAGTTTTTTGTATTTTTTAGTAGAGACGGGGTTTCACTGTGTTAGCCAGGATGGTCTCGATCTCCTGACCTCGTGATCTGCCCATCTCGGCCTCCCAAAGTGCTGGGATTACAGGCTTGAGCCACCGCGCCCGGCCTATTTTTTTGTATTTTTAGTAGAGACGGGGTTTCACCGTGTTAGGATGGCCTCAGTCTCCTGACCTCGTGATCCTCCCGCCTTGGCCTCCCAAAGTGCTGGGATTATAGGTGTGAGCCACCATGCCCGGCATATTCTTTTTTTTTTGAGACGGAGGTTTGCTCGTCACCAAGGCTGGAGTGCAGTGGTGCTATCTCGGTTCACCGCAAGCAATGCCTCCCGGGTTCACACCATTCTCCTGCCTCAGCCTCCCGAGTAGCTGGGAGTACAGGCATGTGCCACCAGGCCCAGCTAATTTTTGTGTTTTTAGTGGAGACAGGGTTTCACCATGTTGGCCAGGCTGGTCTGGAACTCCTGACCTCAAATGATCTGCCTGCCTCGGCCTCCCACAGTGCTGGGATTACAGGCGTGAGCCACTGTGCCCAGCCTTTATTTTTTATTTTTAGTAGAAACGAGGTCTTGCCATGTTGCCTGGGCTGCTTCTTGAACTCCTGGACTCAAGTGATCCTCTTGCTTTGGCCTCTCAAAGTGCTGGGATTACAGGTGTGAGCCAGCATGCCAGCTCAGGTCCTTTGTGAAATAAGAGCAGAGACTTGGGTCTACACCTGGCCCCAAAATCCATGCCCCCTGTCCACAGACCCCAGGCTTTTTACCCACGGGCTCCAGGCTTCGAACAACCCAGGCACTAGCACTTGCCAGCAAGCTCAGGCCATCCGAGACAGGACCCAGGTACCTCTTTGCCATACCCAAGAATTCAGGAACCAGCCCCCAAACCTGATCACCCTCAGGCCACAGGACCCTCCCTCCGGATCAAAGCACGGGGCGGGGGGGCCCTCACCTCATCTGATACCAATCACTCTGTCCCCAGGCCACACCCCACTCCATGTGGCCGTTATACACAAAGATGTGGAGATGGTTCGGCTGCTCCGAGATGCTGGAGCTGACCTCGACAAACCGGTGAGCCCCAACCTGGAGGAAGGTGCCGTCGGCGGGAGGGGGCTTATCCCCTCTTCGGGCCCTCTCACCTTTCTGCTGTTCCCCCACAGGAGCCCACGTGCGGCCGGAGCCCTCTGCACTTGGCAGTGGAGGCCCAGGCGGCCGATGTGTTGGAGCTTCTCCTGAGGGCAGGTGCAAACCCTGCTGCCCGCATGTACGGTGGCCGCACCCCACTGGGCAGTGCCATGCTCCGACCCAGCCCCATCCTCGCCCGCCTCCTCCGTGCACATGGAGCCCCTGAGCCTGAGGGCGAGGACGACAAACCCGGCCCCTGCAGCAGCAGTAGCGACAGTGACAGCGGAGACGAGGGCGTGAGTCAGGAGGAGAGACAGAGCAGCCCAGCTGGGGGTTCAGGATAGACCGGCAGGCAAGAAGCCGGAGAAGATAATTAGGCACCGACCTTGGGCTGCTGTTAGAGAACTCAGGCAGCAGCGGCCAGTGACACGGGGCACTAGTCAGGAGAGACCTGGACAGGGGTGGTGGGAAGAGCTTGGGCAGAAGTGACTGAAAAACTAAGACAGTGGCAAAGGTAGAACTCAGGCGGGGGTGGAGAAAAGACCTTGGTCGCAGTGATTGGTGAACACAGGCGGGGGTGGGTGGCAGCACCAGGGGTGATTTTAGGGAGCAGGAGTTGGAGATCTCAGGCTGTGAAAAGACAACGTTGGGTGGCAGTGATTTGAACACCACCAGTGGTGGGGCAGGACCCACGCCAGCGGTCGGGAGAGAGATAGTCAGAGAACCCAGCTATACGGATCCAACCTTGGGCAAGGTGCGGTGCTAAATGATGGGTGTGGAGGAATTTGGGTAAAGGCAGAGAGAAGGGGTGGAGGAGGGCCACCTCAGTTGCTCAAACACTGGAGTGACGGCTGAGCTAGAAATTGGTCTGTAAAAGTGACCTTGAAAATGGAGTTCTGGCTGGGTGTGGTAGCTTACGCCTGTAATCCCAGCACTTTGGGAGGCCGAGGTGGGCGGATGACAAGGTCAGGAGTTCGAGACCAGCGTGGCCAACGTGGCAGGACCCTGTCTCTACTAAAAATACAAAAATTAGCTGGGCGTGGTGGCGCATGCCTGTAATCCCAGCTACTTGGGAGGCTGAGGTAGGAGAATCGCTTGAACCTGGGAGGCGGACGTTGCAGTGAACCTAGATTGCACATTGCACTGCAGCCTGGGCTACAGAGCGAGACTCCATTTCAAAAAAAAAGAGAGAAGGAAAGAAAACGGAGTTCTGAGAGCTAGGAAACTGGGAGGTTTAGCCAGGAGTGGGGAAACCTGGGCTTTGAGGCAAGACCCAATTCTTAGGGTGCTCTATGAGGACATGGGTGGCGGGCAAAGTGACAGCCACCTGAGCCCCTCTGCCTGGTCCCCTTTGCCCCCAGGATGAATACGACGACATTGTGGTTCACAGCGGCCGCAGCCAAACCCGGCTGCCTCCCACCCCAGCCTCAAAACCTCTTCCTGACGACCCCGGCCCCGTCTGATTCATTTCATTGTTAATATAATTTTCAATTTAATAAATAAAACCCCAGTTCTGACAACCAGAGACCAGACTGATCTTGTCTTCCCATCCTCTGGGTCCTTCTGGGGCCCGTCCCTGTCACATCAAGTGCTGTTCACGGAGGTAGGCTGCGTTTCTTTGTGCTTTATTCACTCAGAAGGGTTGCGGGGGGAGTGCATAGGTGTGGGGGTGCTTCCTCAGTCGGGGCTGAGCCCAGCCCCCTGCCCAGCTCAGACTCGCCTCCTTGGGTGTGTTTCCAAGGCACGCCCATCTCCTCCCCTGCTTGGGTAGGGGTGGCGTGGGGTGCTAGGTGAGGTGGAGGCTTTGGGGTCAACAGTCCTAAGCCACAGGGTGTGTCGGGAGGAAGGAGGGCCTGAGGCAGGGGTCAGCCCTCCCTCCTGAGCTGCTCCCCCAGCGTCTCTGTCACCTTCTTCAGTTCGTCTCTCAAGTGCTCCAGCCACTCCACCTCCTGTTCCTGGTGGGGTCAGAAATGGGGTGGTCAGCACCCACCTTCAAAGGCAGGCCACCTCGGTCACTGATTGTGGGCCATGTTGGTTCTCATAGTGGCATCCAGCAGCAGTTGTTCTGATCGTCGTGGACTGTGACGGTGACCATCCTGACTGCCGTAACCCCGGAAGAGGTGCTGGCTAACGTGACCACAGCCAACAGCAGTGGCTTGGGACTGGCAAAGGTGCCTGGGATGGGCACCTTGTGATGTGACGGCACTTTATTTTTAAGACGGAGTCTCCCTCTGTCACCCAGGCTGGAGTGCAGTGGCATGATCTCGGCTCACTGTAACCTCCACCTCCCGGGTTCAAGTGATTCTTCTGCCTCAGCCTCCCGAGTAGCTGGGATTACAGGCGCGCACCACCAACGCCCGGCTGATTTTTTGTATTTTTAGTAGAGATGAGGTTTCACCATGTTGGCCAGGCTGGTCTCGAACTGCTGACCTTAGGTGATCCACCCGCCTCAGCCTCCCAAAGTGCTGGGACTGCAGGCGTGAGCCACCAGGCCCAGCCTTATTTATTTATTTTTAAAGATGGTTTTGCTCTGTTGCCCAGGTGGGAGTGCTGTGGCACAATCATGGCTCAATGCAGCCTCAACCTCCTGGGTTCAAGCGATCGTACCACCTCAGCCTCCTGAGACCTGGGACCAGGCGTGCGCCACCATGCCTGGCTAATTTCTTAAATTATTTGTAGAGTCAGGGTTTCACTATGTTGCCAAGGCTGGTCTCAAACTCCTGGCCTCAAGGGATTCTCCCGCCTTGGCCTCTGAAAGTATTACCCCTCCCTAGGATTACAGGTGTGAGCCACCATGCCCAGCCTGTTATTGGTACCACCAATCATGGTGACACCTTGTTTACCATGACCCAGCAATGGTATCTAACCGTCATCTAGTGAAGCAGGCACAGTAGCCACTTTTCATGGTGGCCAACTTGCTAGTGACGGTGGTTTGCTTCTGTGCAATAATGGCACCATCTTGGTTGCTGTAGTCCATACGGTAGTATGGAAGTAGGAGGCAGAGGCCTTGCACGGAAGTTGTTACCCAGTCCTGGTGTCAGTCTTGGCCACTGAGATCCACTAGTGATGGATCTGGTGGTGTAGGGCCAGCACGGGTGGCTGCTGAGTTGTAACTCCACTGACCATTGTCAACCCTGCCTCCACACTGTTTGGTGTTCCTCCTCCATCCCCCTACTCACCTCTCTCTCCAAAGCCGCCTTCTCCTCCTGCCTGGGCTCAGACCCTGGCTGCTGGTGGTGGTGGTGGTGGTGGGGTGAGTCCTCGTGCCTCTTTCCTCCGTCTCTCTTGGCCCCCTGCCACAGCCTGCGGTCCCCGCCCAGCACCCGCACCCCCTTCTCCTCTGCCTGGAACTGGGCCGTCTCTTCGTCGCTGGCCTTCTCTGCCACCCGCTTCTGGAGGTCCCCTCCATTCTCTAGATGCCACTGCCACAGGTCCTCGAAGGTCTCCATGGGCCCCCTCTTCCTCTGCTCCTTCTCGTCCTCCTCGTCCTCCTCCCGGTGGAGCTGGCGGTGCCCTTCCTCACGGATGGCTTGTTCCTGGACCTCAGACTTGTGGGTCCTCTCTGCTACCTCCTCCTTTTCCTCATCCCTCACCTCCTGACTGGACCTCATCTTCCCAGCCTCCTGCTTCTTGAAATCCCCAAGCAGCAGGCCTTTCTCCTCGGTGGATGCACAGCCATGGGGCTCTGTCCCACACAACTCTGGCAGAAAGTGAAAGGGCACTCTCTAAGCCTCCAATTGGGAAACTGAGGCCGGGCATGGAGGCTCATGCCTGTCATCTCAGCACTCTGGGAGGCCGAGACGGCTGATCACCTCAGGTCAGGAGTTCGAATTGGGAAACTGAGGCCTTAAAGAGTTCTGGGCCCTGCCCGAAGTCTCACAGGGGCGCTGCCCAGACTGGAAGGGGAGGGTCCTATTTCATCCTACCTGGGAGGGGACGTTCCCTGCCCCATCTGGTCCCTCTGCAGGGAGCCACAAGGGTGGAGCTGGTGGCCAGACTCTGTCAGGTGTGAATGCTGGGCAGTGCCCTGGTGGCCCAGGCAGCAGGGCTCTGGGAATGAGGACCCCTTCCTCCAGGTAGCCCGGGTGGGAGAGCATGTGGGCACCTGGGCAGGACCCTGGGTGGGGTGGGGTCGGGTCCGATGGGGCTCCGGAGGGCAAGTGTGGCCCGGGGCCTCCTTACCCTTGTGGAGAAGAGCAGTGCAGGGTCCTCTCTGGACCTGGCCCATGGTCAGCACCTCTGTGACCACCTCTGCCAGACAGCGGGTCAGCTGGGGGGCAGGGGTGCCGGGTCAGAGGGGAGGTTGAGGGCAGGGGAGATGGGGAGGAGAGCAGCTGGTTTGAAGGCAATGGGGATCATGGGGCAGGCTGTGCAGGGAGGGCAGGGCCCCAGCTAGGTGAGGCAGGGCAAGGGCTCCACACTCCTCACCTCCTCCTTGGAGGGTCTCGGTGCCAGGGGAGCAGCGGTGGCTGTGGAGAAAGGAGACTGGCACTGGGCTTGGCCGCCCTGGCTGCTGTCCCCAGTACCGACCCCAGCTCCATGGGCGTGCCAGTCCCCACACATCCCCTCCTCATCCCATCTGGCAGGTGCAGCGTCCCCAGCTGGAGGCTCGGCCCCTGAAGCCTCTGCTGGGTGCACTGCCCACTCCCTCCCACCCAAGTCCCTGCTCCCTGGCCCCTGGCGGGTCCCACACTCACCCGCCCCCAGCAGCAGCAGCAGCAGCAGCGGCGGCACAGAGGCTGGCCCTCGGGGCGGCATGGTGGGCGTCTCACGGGTCCAAGGCACTGTGCAGGCCAGGGTTGCAGCGCCTTATAACCCACGCGGGGACCCCGCAGGGGAGGAAGTGATGTCACCGCCGCCCCCTCCCCACCCGCGGTGGGGCGACATCTGCGGGGCGGCTGCCTGCCTGAGACCCTCAATTATTCATGAGGCCTCTGTCCTGCACGCAGTCCCCTCGAGGCTTCTGGCCAGGAGCGCAGCGCGGAGGGCGGGGGCCACCCTTTTTTGCTTTTTTGAGACAAGGTCTGGCTCTGTCGCCCAGGCTGGAGGGCAGTGGCGCCTTTACAGCTCACTGCAGGCTCCTGAACACAACTGATGCTCCCATCTCAGCCTCCCGAGTAGCTGGGACCACAGGCGTGCACACCGTATCTGGCTAATAATGTTTATTTTTTGTAGAGGCAGGGTTTCATTTTGTTGGCTAGTCTGGTCTCAGACTCCTGGGCTCAAGTGATCCTCTCGTCTGGGCCTCCCAAAGTGCTGGGATTACAGGCCTGAGTTGCCATACCTGGCCTGGGGGGTCTCTTCCCAGAGCAGCATGGTCTGGTACACTCGCCCTCCACGCTGGCAGGTGGACCTGGGTGGGGACCCAGAGGCAGCCACTCACAGACAGACCTCAGGCAACTCCTTCCCTTCCTGGGCCTGTTTTCTCTTTTTTTTTTTTTTTTTGAGACGGAGTCTCGGTCTGTCGCCCAGGCTGGAGTGCAGTGGCCGGATCTCAGCTCACTGCAAGCTCCGCCTCCCGGGTTTACGCCATTCTCCTGCCTCAGCCTCCGCAGTAGCTGGGACTACAGGCGCCCGCCACCTCGCCCGGCTAGATTTTTGTATTTTTTTTTTTAGTAGAGACGGGGTTTCGGGCCGGGCGCGGTGGCTCAAGCCTGTAATCCCAGCACTTTGGGAGGCCGAGACGGGCGGATCACGAGGTCAGGAGATCGAGACCATCCTGGCTAACACAGTGAAACCCCGTCTCTACTAAAAAAAAATACAAAAAAACTAGCCGGGCGACGAGGCGGGCGCCTGTAGTCCCAGCTACTCGGGAGGTTGAGACAGGAGAATGGCGTGAACCCGGGAGGCGGAGCTTGCAGTGAGCTGAGAGCCAGCCACTGCACTCCAGCCTGGGCGGCAGAGCAAGACTCCGTCTCAAAAAAAAAAAAAAAGTAGAGACGGGGTTTCACCGTGTTAGCCAGGATGGTCTCGATCTCCTGACCTCGTGATCCGCCCGTCTCGGCCTCCCAAAGTGCTGGGATTACAGGCTTGAGCCACCACGCCCGGCCTCCTGGGCCTGTTTTCTCATCCAGAGAGTAGGTCTTTTTCTTTAAGAGACAGGGTCTTGTTAGTTGCCCAGGCTGGAGTGCAGTGGCACAATCAAAACTCACTGCAACCTCAAACTCTCAGACTCAAAGGGTCCTCCTGCCTCAGCCTCCAGAGCAGTTGGGACTGCAGGCTTGCACTATCAGGCCAGGGTAATTTTATTTTCATTTTTGTAGAGAGGGGTTCTTGCTATGTTGCCCAGGCTGGTCTCAAACTCCTGACCTCAAATGATCCCCACACCCGGGCCTCCGAAGTGCTGGGATTACAGGCGTGAGTGAGCCACTATGCTTGGCTGAGTGGGTCTCATAAACCTGCCTCCTCAGAGGTTGCAGTTGGCTTCTGGCCTAAGCCCCAGCTCCACCACGTGCCGGCCGTGCAGCCCAAGACATCTGCTTAACTTCTCTAAGACCTGTTTCCTCACTGTAAATAGGGTTGGTGACAACCTACGCCACAGGTGGACAGTGAGGATTAAATAGTTGTGTGTATGGCATTTAGGGAAGTACCTGGTACTGGGAACTGCGCACATCCAAGCACCTTCAGTCCAGTAATTTTTACTGAGCCTCTACTACATGCCAGGTCCTCTTTTAGACCTGAGGCTACAGCAGTGAGCCAGCTGATAGATACCTGTGCCCTCCTGGAGCTGGTATCTGACACACATCAATACATATTAAGGAAGGCAGAAATGAATAAAAAATACAGTATCTCAGGCTGGGTGCGGTAGCTCATGCCTGTAATCCCAGCACTTTGGGAGGCCAACGAGGGCGGATTACCTGAGGTCAGGAGTTCAAGACCAGCCTGGCCAACATAGTGAAACTGTCTCTACTAAAAATACAAAAAAAATTAGCCAGACGTGGTGGCACTTGCCTGTAATCCCAGCTACACGGGAGGCTGAGGCACAAGAATCTCTCAGAGGCTGTAGTGAGCCGAGATCGCACCACTGCACTTCAGCCTGAGGCAGTGAGACTCCATCTCAAAAAAAAAAAAAAAAAAAGTATCTCAGATGTAGATAGAGTGCTGCGGGGGTTTCACTGTGGTCATGGAAGACTTCTTGGAAGAGGTGACATTTGAGCTAAGGCCTGAGTGATAAGATGGAGGCCAGCACACACCATCTAGGGTGGGAGACTCACCGATGCAAATGCAGGAAGGAGTTTGGAGAGTTTCAATAGCAAGGCGGGTCAGGTGGATCAAACAAGACAAGAGAGATGGGCCAAAGAGGAAGGTGGAGTAGCTCAGGCGGGGTCTTGGGGGCCTTGATGACCACTTTACGCTTTTACTCTTAAGATGAAGCCACAGCCGGGCGCGGTGGCTCAAGCCTGTAATCCCAGCACTTTGGGAGGCCGAGACGGGCGGATCACGAGGTCAGGAGATCGAGACCATCCTGGCTAACACGGTGAAACCCCGTCTCTACTAAAAATACGAAAACTAGCCGGGCGAGGTGGCGGGCGCCTGTGGTCCCAGCTACTCGGGAGGCTGAGGCAGGAGAATGGCGTAAACCCGGGAGGCGGAGCTTGCAGTGAGCCGAGATCCGGCCACTGCACTCCAGACGGGCGACAGAGCAAGACTCCGTCTCAAAAAAAAAAAAAAAAAAAAAAAAAAAAAAAAAAAAAGATGAAGCCACAGACCTCTGAGGAGGGGTGGGTCACCAAACTGAGGCGCTCACAGGTCCCTCTGGCTGTGTGGCGAGGATGGAGAGCAGGGAGCCAGTGAGGAGGCTTCCGGGGTTAACCAAAGGGGAGGGATCGGGGAGCAGGGCCAAGGTGGGGTCAGGGAGGAGAGAGCAGTGGGCAGAGTCTAGAAACCTTTTTTGAGACGGAGTCTCGCTGTGTCGCCCAGGCTGGAGTGCAGTGGCGTGATCTCCGCTCACCGCAACCTCTGCCTCCCAGGTTCAAGCGATTCTCCTGCCTCAGCCTCCCGAGTAGCTGGAATTACAGGCATGCGCCACAACGCCCGACTAATTTCTGTATTTTTAGTAGAAACGGGGTTTCACCATGTTGGCCAGGCTGGTCTTGAACTCCTGACCTCAGGTGATCCGCCTGCCTTGGCCTCCCAAAGTGCTGAGATTACAGGCATGAGCCACTGCACCTTGCCAGATTCTGGAAATATTCTGAAGGCGGTATTGCCAGGGTTGCTAATGAAGTGGATGTGGATGACAAAAAAGTCGAGGCTAACCTGAAGGGTTATGGCCTGGGCAGCCAGGAAAATGTCCTGGGATGGGCGTGCCTGAAGAGCGGGTGCAGGCAAAGCGATCAGAGAACCAGGTGGCTTCCCTGAGTTTGCGATGCCCACTGGGCCCCTACCTGGAGCTGCAGAAGGGACAGCTGTGTGGGGAGCTGGGGACTGAGGGGTGAGGCTGGGGCTGGGGTCAGCTCGAAGGAACCCTCAGAGGGTGACTCTGTTCTGGGTTGTCCTGGAGGGAGAGAATTCGGCATCCTCTCAGCTCCCCTGGTGGCCCCCAGGCCAGCCTCCATGTGCACTGGGGGGTGGCTGGGCACTTCCAGCCACGGTCTTTGCAGCCACAGACCCTTTGAGGACAGCGCCTCCGAGCAGTTGCCCAGCAGCTCCTGGAAAGCCAGGCATCTCCCTTGTGCACAGATCCACAGAGGCCTTTGTCCTGACCATTTATTGGGGACTTTTTGCTCAGCACTGTGGGAGGGAAGGAAGGAGGGATGGAGGCCTCTTCCTCTGCTTCTCCTGTCCCCAGAACCGTAAAGTCCAGAGGTCCTGTTTCCCACTGGAACCCCTCAATGATAACAGGGTCAGTGACTGACTCAGGCAGCAAAGACAGAGGAGAGGCAGACCCCAGGGTCTAGGGGCCTGGGCGTGGAGCTGACGGGAGGAACGCAGATGTTAGGACAGGCTCAGGAGCACAGGTCCCAGGTGTCCGGGGTCTCCTGAGCTCCAGGAAGCAGTGACGCCCTCTAGGGCTGCCGAGGGTGGGTTCTCAGCTTACAGCAGGCTGGCCAGGTAGCCCAGGCTTCCGGCGCTGATTGGGGCCGATGTACTGGAGAGGCACGTGGGTGGGGGCTGTGATCCGATCGGTGCCAAGGTACGGCTGGAGGGCAGGGGGCACGAGCACTGAGCCGTCCTGGGGACAGAGCAGACCTCAGGACACTGCAGATGCCCTAGCCCTCCCCCGCACTGAGCTGCCTTAGTGGGACCCGCCACCCCTCACCTTTTGCTGGTTACTCTCCAGGAGTGCGATGAGAAGGCGGGGGACAGCACAGGCGGTGGCATTCACCTGCGAGACAGCCATGCTCGGAACCAGGTGCCCACCCCAAGCTGGGCCCGGGGATGAGCCAAGGTGGGTGGGTTTAGGGTGGCAGAGGCTGCGGGTGAGGGCACGCGGGCAGGAGGCTGTGTGGGCCTCACCGTGTGGGCAAACTGCAGCTCCCCAGCCTCGGTCTGGAACATGATGTGGAGGCGGCGGCTCTGGAAATCTGTGCAGTTGGAAGCACTGGTGACCTGGCGTGGAGGAGCGGCAGGCTGAGTGGATCAGGGATCGGGGGCAGGCCTGTCCTCCTGCCCACCCCGTCCCCAGCAGCACAGGGCTCACCTCTCCAAAGCGGCCTCGGCCTGGCATCCAGGCCTCAATGTCAAACTTGCGGTAGGCAGGGAGGCCCAGTTCCTGCGTGGGCATGTCCAGGACCCTGCAGCCACGGACAAAGGCGTGGGGAAGGTCAGCGGGTGAGAGGAGGAGCAGGAGGAAGAAATGGAAACAATGGAAGAGAAAGCAGCCAAAAAGCAGGAAAAAGCCCAGGAGTTTGAGACCAGCCTGGGCAACATAGGGAGACCTCATCTACTCAAAAAACAAACAAATAAAAAGGAGGAGATGATAGTGGCAAAGGAGAGAGTTGTGAGGCCAGGGGTGGTGATGGTAAAGGTCGCATATGGAGGAGGAGGCACAAAAGAGGTTGATGGGAGCGGAGGAAAGGCACGTGGCAGGGTCTGCCAGCTGTTCACAGCGGCCATTCACACATTTGCACCTTCTAGGCACCCTCAGTTTTTTTCTTTTTTGAGACAGAGTCTAGTTCTGTTGCCCAGACTGGAGTGTAGTGGCGTGATCTCGGCTCACTGCAACCTCCACCTCCCAGGTTCAAGTGATTCTCCTGTCTCAGCCTCCTGAGTAGATGGGATTACAGGTGTGTGCCACCACGGCCCACTAATTTTTATATTTTTAGTATAGATGGGGTTTCACCATGTTGGCCAGGCTGGTCTTGAACTCCTGACTTCAGGTGATCCGCCTGCCTTGGCCTCCCAAAGTGCTGGGGTTATAGGTGTGAGCCACCATGCCCGGCCTTTATTTATTTTTTAGAGACAGGGTCTCACTCTGTTGCCCAGGCTAGAGTGCAGTGGCATGACCACAGCTCACTGTAGCCTCCACCTCCTGGGTTCAAGCAATTCTCCTGCCTCAGTCTCCCAAGTACCTGGGACCACAGGTGTGTGCCACCATACCTGGCTAATTTTAAAAAACGTTGTAAAGACTAGCTCTCGCTATGTTGCCCAGGCTGGTCTCTAACTCCTGGCCTCAAGCAATCCTCCTGCCATGGCCTCCGAAAGTGCTGGAATTACAGGCGTGAGACCCCACAGCCGGCCTATGCTCCCAGTTTTTTACAATGGGTCATCCAGAAAAGAAGTCCACATTTGTCAGCCTCTCTTGAAAGCTGCATGTGACTGACAGGGTGAGAGGAAGTGGAGGTCACAACCTCCGGCTCCCCCTTTTCCCACCCCCACTTCCCGCCGGAAGGTGAAAAAGCATCTTGGGCTACACAGATGAGGCAGTGGCCCAGAGAGAGGGGGAGCAGCAGGAGGAAAGAAGCCTGGGTCTCCACCCTGCACACTGTGTGCTGTTCATGCTGCTATTACAGTCCTGTGAGGGGCCACTGGCCCATGGCAGACAGACTGGGATCCTGTATATGCTCCTGTAATCCTTGTACAGGAAAATGGGGGCAACAAGGGGGCTGGAGAGGTGGTTCCAGATCGAGGAGCAGCTAGCCAGCCCCTCATCCCTCCCCTACCCGACCCCCGCCATCCCTGGGACCCTGGCCCCTCTCCGCACCGGAAGTGCAAGCCCAGCTCCGTCAAGATCTCCATCTGAAGGGACAGGAACTCCTCCAGCAGCTGTGAGCTCTGCTCCAACCCAGGGCCTGTCACCCCAAACATCTCCACCTGGGACAGAGGGCACAGGAGTCAGGAGGCTCTGAGCTCTCGGGGTGACCCCCCACCCCAGCCCCGTTTAGTCCCAGCAACACCAGCCTTGGTGAAGTGGTGCACTCGGTACAGCCCCCGGGGTTCCTGTCCCGTGTTTGTCTCCGCCCGGTAGCAGGTGCTGGAACAAACCATCCTGGCAGAGAGCAGGGAAAGTCAGGTCAAGGAGGGAAGAGTGATTGTCACAGGTAGGGTCAAGGTCTAAGGAAACCAGGTGTCACCTGACTGGCAGATCCCTGAAGGCCACGGTGTGGTCCATGAAGTAGCCTGGGAGGAAAAACCACAGGGTGAGCCAGGGCTGCCAGTGCCCAGAGGAAGCGTTTGGGAGAGTAAGAGGCACTCCCTCTGGTGGATGCAACCCCAGGTCAAGGCCCAGGGCTGGACTGCCACTGTACTGCTGTGCAGTTAACAACCTACACAACTGTACATGTTGGCCCTGGGGCTGCTGAGCTGCTCTGGGCAGGTGGTCACCCCCTGCGCTGCCTGGATGCTCCCAGTTGTCCTTCCACATCCTCCTGCTCCTCCCCACCACCCACCCACCACCCACCTCCTCACCTGCAAGCCCCACCTCCGCTGTTCCAGCCAGGTTGAGATCTTCGAAGCGAGCAGGGTCGATGTTGTAAATGTGGGATGGGTTGGCATTTGGTGTCATCCCACAGCCTTCCTGGGGGAGGCAGCCAGGCCACAGGGGTCAGGGGACAGGTAACCCTGGCCTCTCTCGTTTTACAGTCACAACCCCAGCTCCTCCCCTGGACACATCTGGAGCCACCCTGGCCTCCCTGGTATGGCCCGGCCCCCTCAGCCCAACCCCAGGGCGGTCTCCTCAGGTCTCCCTGCCTCGGGCACCCACGACAGGGCCTGACACCCAGGTGGGTGACGGGAGCGGAGCAGAGAGGTCTCACTCACAAACACTGCTCCTCGGAGAAGGTCTGGCACTGTCATGGGGGTGAAGCCCTGTTCAGGGGAGAGGATGAGTGAGCAGAGCTGGGACCCCTACCAGACCCAGACCCCAAACTCAGCCCCGAAGAAGGGGTGCTGCAGAGGGAGCCAGCAGCTTCCAAAGCCCCTTCCTCCTCAGACGAAACTGAGGCAGGGGCTGGCACAGTGGCTCACACCTGTAATCCCAGCACTTTGGGAGGCTGGGGTGGGCGGATCACCTGAGGCCAGGAGTTTGAGATCAGCCTGGCCAACATGGCGAAATCCCGTCTCTACTAAAAAGACAAAAATGAGCCGGCATGGAGATCGTGCTACCGCACTCCAATCTGGGCAACAGAGCAAAACTCCATCAAAACAAAAAAAAGTTAGCCAGCATAGTGGTATGTGCCTGTAATGCCAGCTACTTGGGAGGCTGAGGCAGGAGAACTGCTTGAACCCAGGAGGTGGAGGTTGCAGTGCGGTGAGCCAACATTGCGCCACTGTACTCCAGCCTGGGTGACATAGTGAGACTCCGTCTCAAAAAAAAAAAAAAAAAAAAAAAAAGTACAGATCTGGCCACACTCTCCCCTGCTTAAAAGCCTCCCATGGCTCCCTAGTACCCTCTGGAAATGTCTGAGTCCCTCACTGTGACCAGTGCTCCATGTGACCAGTCCCTGCCTGTTTCAATGGATGCTATGATCCCCAAATGCTCCCTTTATACCACAAGCAGGCCGTGAGGTGCCAGGACTCCAAGCACAGGCTCTAGGCCCAGCTCCAGACTGGCTGTGGGACCTTGGGCCAGGTACTCCCCTCTCTGGGCCTCAAGCCCTCTCTCTAAAGTGGGAATGATGACACCACCCACTTCATAAAGTTGTTGTAAGGACTGAATGTGTCAGTGATGCACATGAAGCTCTGAGAGTAGTGACTAGAGCAGAGCAGAGGTCATCCCCATCCCCGCTGGGCCCTCTGAGCTCAGCTTCGATGCCACCCCCTCCAGGCAGCCCTCCTATCTTGGCCCATACCCGGCGGAGAAGCTTGTTGAATGTGAAGTTGACCAGTCCGTGCTGCAGGAGGGCTCCAGCCCCGCGCAGGTAATAGGAGCGGTGGCCAGACACGTGGGACAGGCGCCTAGGAGACAGGCAGACAGGTGGGTGCACATGGGCCAGGCTGGCAGGGAACGTGGGGACGCAAACACCCGGGGGAAGAGGCCCAGCTACTGGGTGGGGCTGGGGCATCAAAGATTCATGGCACTTCCACATCTCACGCTGAAGCCAATGAGGCAGGAGCCAGCTGTCGGGGTGCTGGCAGCTGGGAGAGGGGCGCTGGGAGCCGGGGGGGGCTCACTTCTGACGGATGATGTCGAGTTTCTCGCCAATTTCCAGGTGGCCTCGGGGTTGGAAGGAGAAAGCTGGATGTGGGTGAAAAGCACCGGTGTAAGGCAGTGGGGAGAGAGGGATGGGGCCCAGATAAAAGCTTCCAGAGACAGCAGGGAGGAGGGATGGTGAGAGAAAGTAAAGGAGGGGCAGGAGAGAAGGGAGAAGAAGACATGGAAAGAGAGGGAAAGGGAGTGAGCAAAGGGAAGAAAAGAGAGACGGAGAGAGGGAGAGAAAAGCAGAGACAAGGAGAGGAAATGAGAGGAGGCAGAGACGGGAATAAGAGGAGGGGGTGGGGAAGGCAGAGCTAGACACAGGAGAGAGGCCAGAGGAGATGGAAACACCACGAGGAGGGGAGGAGGAGAATCAGAGAGAAGGAGGCACAGAGTTGGAGAGAAAAAGCCCCGGAGACAGGGACTGAAGCAGGGGGGTCAGAGAGAGAGACAGAGACAGACAGAGATACCACACTCCCCCACTCCACACAGATACAGACACCACAGACACACACACCACTCCCCACACCACACACACAGACACAGACACAGACACACACAGACACAGACACACACACTCCCCACAAACTCAACACCAACACAGACACACAGACACAGACACACACACTCACCCACACTCACACACAGACACAGACACACACAGACACAGACACACACACTCACCCACACTCACACACACAGACACAGACACACACAGACACAGACACACACACTCACCCACACTCACACACACAGACACAGACACACACAGACACAGACACACAGATACAGACACACACAGATACACACACACTCACCCACACTCACACACACAGACACAGACACACACACTCACCCACACTCACACACACAGATACAGACACACACAGACACAGACACACAGATACAGACACACACAGATACACACACACTCACCCACACTCACACACACAGACACAGACACACACAGACACAGACACACACACTCACCCACACTCACACACACAGATACAGACACACACAGATACAGACACACACACTCACCCACACTCACACACACAGATACAGACACACACAGATACAGACACACACAGACAGACACAGACACACACAGATACAGACACACACATAGACAGACACACACAGATACAGACACACACAGACAGACACAGACACACACAGAGACAGACACACACAGATACAGACACACACATAGACAGACACACACAGATACAGACACACAGATACAGACACACACAGATACAGACACACACAGATACAGACACAGACACACACAGATACAGACACACAGATACAGACACAGACACACACAGATACAGACACACACAGATACAGACACAGACACACACAGATACAGACACACACAGATACAGACACAGACACACACAGATACAGACACACACACACACAGATACAGACACACACAGATACAGACACAGACACACACGATACAGACACACAGATACAGACACAGACACACACAGATACAGACCACACACAGATACAGACACAGACACACACAGATACAGAACACACACAGATACAGACACAGACACACACAGATACAGACACACAGAGACAGACACAGACACACCAGATACAGACACACAGATACAGACACAGACACAACAGATACAGACACACCAGATACAGACACAGACACACACAGATACAGACACACACAGATACAGACACAGACACAACAGATACAGACACACAGAGACAGACACAGACACACACAGATACAGACAACACACAGACAGACACACACAGATACAGACACACACAGATACACACACACTCACCCACACTCACACACACAGATACAGACACACACAGACACAGACACACAGAGACACAGATACAGACACACACAGATACAGACACACACAGATACACACACACTCACCCACACTCACACACACAGATACAGACACACACAGATACAGACACACACAGATACACACACACTCACCCACACTCACACACACAGATACAGACACACACAGATACAGACACACACAGATACACACACACTCACCCACACTCACACACACAGATACAGACACACACAGACACAGACACACACATCACCCACACTCACACACACAGATACAGACCACACAGATACAGACACACACACTCACCCACACTCACACACAGATACAGACACACACAGATACAGACACACACAGATACAGACACACACAGATACAGACCACACATAGACAGACACACACGATACAGACACACACAGACAGACACAGACACACAGAGACAGACACACACAGATACAGACACACACATAGACAGACACACACAGATACACACCACACAGATACAGACACACACATATACAGACACACACAGATACAGACCAGACACACACAGATACAGACACACAGATACAGACACACACACAGACAGACCAGACACACACAGATACAGACACAGACCACACAGATACAGACACACACACAGATACAGACCAGACACACACAGATACAGACACACACACACACAGATACAGACACACACAGATACAGACACAGACACACACAGATACAGACACACAGATACAGACACAGACACACACAGATACAGACACACACAGATACAGACACAGACACACACAGATACAGACACACACAGATACACACAGACACACACAGATACAGACACACAGAGACAGACACAGACACACACAGATACAGACACACAGATACAGACACAGACACACACAGATACAGACACACACAGATACAGACACAGACACACACAGATACAGACACACACAGATACAGACACAGACACACACAGATACAGACACACAGAGACAGACACAGACACACACAGATACAGACACACACAGACACAGACACACACAGATACAGACACACACAGATACAGACACACACATAGACAGACACACACATAGACAGACACACAGATACAGACACACACAGATACAGACACACACAGATACAGACACAGACATAGACAGACACACAGATACAGACACACACAGACACAGACACACACAGATACAGACACACACAGAGACAGACACAGACACACACAGATACAGACACACACAGATACAGACACACACAGAGACAGACACACACAGAGACAGACACAGACACACACAGATACAGACACACAAAGACAGACATGCACACAGATACACACAAAGACACACAGATACAGACACATAGAGACAGACACATATACACAAAGACACACACACAGATACACACAGACATAGATACACACATACACACAGCCACAGAGCTACAGACACAGACATACACACACAGAAACACACAGATACACAGACACACACACACATAGATACACACACCGATACACACACACACACAGATACAGAGGCACACAGACATAGACACACACAGATACACACACACAGAAATACAGACACACACATAGATACAGACACACAGAGACGGACACACACACACAGATACAGAGGCACACAGATACACACATGACACACGTCACACAACACATACCATACACAACACACACTCATACACATACAATACAATCACACAACAATGAAAACCCAAGGGCCGCCTCTCAGGGACAGCTTGAGCCCGGCCAAGGCAGGAAGCTGGAGCCACCTCCTGTACCGCCAGGAGTTCTCCAGGCTCTAGACATGTTCCCAGACCCCAGGGGCCCCCACCCCGAGACCCCAGAACCCCCACACCACAGGGCTTGTCAGCTCCCAGGCCTGGGGTGTGGCCCACCTGGCTTGTCTCCGACCACGTGGAGTACTTGAGCCTGGCTCTCATCCCCGACGGGCTGCAGGGAGACAGCAGGAGTCACGGGAAGGTGGCACTAGGCGGGCCCCTGGCCTCCCTGCCACCCAGCACGGTGCTTACCACGTCTGGGTGGGTCTGGTTGGGCAGCTTCAGCGCCTGCAAATAGAACTGCTCCTCAAGCTGGGCCTCCCTGGGGTACAGGGGAAAAAGCTTCTTCCGGATCTCCCGGCCACGTGCCCGCAGACCCTGGTACCTGGGGTCCTGGGGGCAGCACAGGTGGGGTCAGCCTGGGAGAAGGTCAGGACTCCCTCAACCAGTGTGAGACCTTGATCCTGACTGGCAGAGCCCCTGTGGTGGACATTCATACCTCTTCTCCAGACCCAGCATCCTGAATGTCTCTGCAGGAACTTCCCTCACCATCACATGGCAGGTTCGTGGGGAAAAGAATCAGGCCTGGCCAGCTAGAACATTCTGTTGCCTTGGCCACAATGACTGGCTCAGAGACAGGCACCTGACGCCAGCTGAACTCATGAGAATCAGCCCCAGGACTTTAACCGGAGCTATCAGGAAAGTGCTTGACTTTGCCTCCCACTTACAGAAGGACAGAAAGCTGGCCTGGGAATGGGAGGAACACAGGACCAAACATGGAGCCAGCGCCTGGATCCAGCCGTACCTGAAGCCAGTTTTAGTTCCATGCATCAATAGAGCCTATTTTTTTTTTTCCCCTTAGACCTGTTTGAGCTGTTTTCTGTTACAAAAGTGGAATAGTGACTGGCAGGGTATCCTCCCTGCCCACCCCCAACCCTGGATAGGACATCAACTCTCCACAGTACCTGCTGCACTTCACCACTGTCCTGGTTTGCCTGGTAGAAAAGAGACAGGGTGGGTGATTAGGTTGATAAAGTCAAGGGTGGGGAAGAGAAAAAAGAGTGAAAGGTCAAACAAGGCCAGAGGATCTTAGTCTCCTGCTCTGTCAGTGCCTAGCTGGGTCCCTCTGCAACTCTGTGCTTCCGTTTCTCTATTGCTAACACTACAAGGAGGCAAGATAATTAACAGTAATTACAGCTGCAGCTCCATGTAGGAAGTGCTGCCTCCATGCCAGGCTCTATGTACAGGGCTCTCCCATGCCATGATTTCTTCATAATCCACTTTAGGAAGTAGGCATTCATGGAAACCTTGTGATAACGGTTTGGCTGTGTCCCCACCCAAATCATATCTCAAATTGTAATTTCACCTGTTGAGGAAGGGACCTGGTGGGAGGTGATCGGGTCCTGGGGACGGTTTCCCCCATGCTGTTCTCGTGATAGTGAGTTCTCACGAGATCTGATGGTTTAAAAGTGTTTGGCAGTTACCCCTCTGGCTGTCTCCAGCCACCCTATGGAAGACAAGGTGCCTTGCTTCCCCTTCTGCCAAGATTGGAAGTGTCCTGAGGCCTCCCAGCCACGTGGAACTGTGAGTCAATTAAACCGCTTTTCTTTTCTTTATAAATTAGCCAGTCTCAGGTATTCTTTTTTTTTTGAGACGGAGTCTTGCTCTGTCGCCCAGGCTGGAGTGCAGTGGCGCGATCTCGGCTCACTGCAAGCTCCACCTCCCGGGTTCACGCCATTCTCCTGCCTCAGCCTCCTGAGTAGCTGGGACTACAGGCGCCCGCCACCACGCCCGGCTAGGTTTTTTTTTTGTATTTTTAGTAGAGACAGGGTTTCACCGTGTTAGCCAGGATGGTCTCGATCTCCTGACCTCGTGATCCGCCCGCCTTGGTCTCCCAAAGTGCTGGGATTACAGGCGTGAGCCACCGCACCCAGCCCAGTCTCAGGTATTCTTTATAGCAGTGTGAAAATAGGGCCGGGCGTGGTGGCTCACACCTGTAATCCCAGCACTTTGGGAGGTTGAGGTGGGCGGATCACCTGAGGCCAATAGTTGGAGACCAGCCTGGCCAACATGGAGAAACCTCGTCTCTAAAACCTTATACTAAAAATACAAAAATTAGCCGGGTATGGTGGCACATGCCTGTAATCCCAGTTACTCGGGAGGCTGAGGCACAAGAACCCCTTGAACCTGCGAGGTGGAGGTTGCAGTGAGCCAAGATCGTGCCACTGTACTCCAGTCTGGGTGACAGAGTGAGACTCTGTCTCAAAAAAAAAAAAAAAAAAAAGAAGAAAATGGACTAATATACCCTGTTTGTAGATTTGAAAATGGAGGCTCGGAGAGGTAAAGTCTATCAGTGTGCATTTGAGGGCCTGCACCCAAGGCCCCTTGACATTCTGAACCTTCCATGATCCTAAGCAGCTGAGGGAATCGAACAGCCTGGGTCTGAATGTTGGGCACCTACATGCTGTGAGCCCTTGGGCAAATCTCTGCCCCCTCTGAGCCTCAGTATCCCCATCTGTGAAGTGGGATGATAACAGGAGCTCCCTGGGCAGGGCTGTTGTACAGCTTTCCTGAGAAGATGAGTTAGCACTCAAAGAACATTCAATGATCCATTGTGTTGCTTTCATTGACTATCCATGACATAGACAGCCCGAGGCCGGCCACTCAGTAGGTACTGGGAGATGTGATTCTCGGTGGGAGAGGCCTCCAGACAGAGTGGTGAAAACCAACTGCCTGGGTGCGAACCTGGCCTCTCCTCCCACTTCCTGGCTGTGAGACTTAGGTACTTTTTCTGGTTTTTTTTTTTTTTTTTGAGACGGAGTCTCGCTTTGTTGCCCAGGCTGGAGTGCAGTGGCGCGATCTCGGCTCACTGCAAGCTCTGCCTCCTGGGTTCACGCCATTCTCCCTCCTCAGCCTCCTGAGTAGCTGGGACTACAGGCGCCTCCCACCACGCCCAACTAAGTTTTTGTATTTTTAGTAGAGACGGGGTTTCACCATGTTAGCCAGTATGGTCTCGATCTCCTGACCTTGTGATCCGCCTGCCTCGGCCTCCCAAAGTGCTGGGATTACAGGCTTGAGCCACCGCGCCCGGCTCTGGTTGTTTTTTCTTTGAGACAGGGTCTTGCTCTGTCACCCAGGCTGGAGTGTGATGGTGCGATCATAGCTAACTGCAGCCTCAAACTCTTGGACTCAAGCGATCTTCCTGCCTCAGCCCCAGAGTAGCTGGGACCACAGGCGCGTACCCCCATACCCAGCCACTTAGGCCCTCTTAGGGCCTCACTTTTTCCCAGCTGTAAAACTGGGTTTGTATTGTTCCTATGTCACAAATGGTTGTGAGGATTAAGAGTACGGAAAGCTCCTGGTGTGGTGCATAGCGATGTCTACACAAAGGTCTGCTGTTGTTTTTATGATTGTTTTTAAGCCCTCTGTGGCAGACACTGTTGGTTGTCTAACCCAAAATCCCTCCTTCCAGGCTGGGCACGTGGCTCACACCTGTAATCCCAGCACTTTAGGAGTCCAAGGCAGGCGGATCACCTGAGGTCATGAGTTCGAGGTCATGAGGCCAACACGGTGAAACCCCATTTCTACTAAAAACACAAAATTAGCCAGGCGTGGTGGCACATGTCTGTAATCCCAGCTACATGGGAGGCTGAGGCAGGAGAATCACTTGAACCCAGGAGGCGGAGGGTGCAGTAAGCCGAGATCATGCCACTGCACTCCTGCCTGGGTAACAGAGTGAGACTCGGTCTCAAAAAAATAAAAATCAAATAAAGATGCCTTCTTCCTCCTTCCCCACAGAACTCTGACTCAGTTCACCCTTCAGGGGAAGTGGGCCCAGCTGGACGCTGGCCTCTGATCAGCCTATGCTGGCTGCTGGAACTCCATTCCTCTGGCTGACAGCTGGAGTGGGTGGGGGTCTGGGCCCAGGGGACATGAGGGGACTCTGCTAGATGCTTCAGGAAAGGTGTACTTGCTCCTGAAAAAGGAACTCAAGCCAGAGAAGTCTCCATCTCCTTCCCCTGGCAGAGTCATGTGAGGAGATGCTGGACTACAGCAGCCATCTGGAAACCCTGATGGGGAAACTGAGGAAAGATCAGTGCAGTGAAGTTGCCGGTGCAGAGAGAAGGAAAGGACCTGGGCCGGGGATGCTGGAAGAACCGCTAATTAATCAACCCTAGGGATGCCAGGGCCCTGCACGGCTCGCTGTGTGAGGTAATGCATGTCCATGTTGTTCAGGCTTGTTTGTTTATTTATTTATTCATTGATGGAGTCTCGCTCTGTGGCCCAGGCTGGAGTGCAGGGGTGCCATCACGGCTGACTGCAACCTCCCAGGTTCAAGAGATTCTCCTGCCTCAGCCTCCCAAGTACTTGGGATTACAGGTGCCTGCCAGCATGCCGGCTAATTTTTGTATTTTTAGTAAAGATGGGGTTTCACCATGTTGCCCAGGCTGGTCTCAAACTCCTGACCTCAGTTGATCCACCAACCTAGGCCTCTCGAGTAGCTGGGATTACAGGCGTGAGCTACCGCGCTAGCCTGTTCAACCTCTTTAAATTCAGTTTCCTGTTATCTGTGTCCAGAGACACCCTCGTGGCCACTCCCCACCTACTCAGGTCCCCACGCTCACCAGCAGGGCCCGCACTGCTTCAGCCACAGCTGCCTTCTCTTCCTCCAGGCTCCGGATCTGCTCCTGCAGCTGCCTCAACTCCTGCCATGTCGAGATCTGGGGTGGATGTAAGAGGAAAGGAGGTGAAGCAGCCATCGCCCCTACCCTTCTCTCTCGAGCCCACTGGCCATCCGGACCTGCGGTGGAGTGAGGCAGAGATTCCTACCTAGCCCTCATGGCCATCCTCCCCTCCTCCCCTTCAGTACTGGAGTGCCTTGAGGTTCAGCTGGCCACACAGTGCCCAGAATTCAGACATATTGGCCAAGCACAGTGGCTCATGCCTATAATCCCAGAACTTTGGGAGGCCGAGGTGGGTGGATCACTTGAGATCAGGAGTTCAAGACCAGCCTGGTCAACATGGTGAAATCCCATCTCTACTAAAAATAAAAAAATTACCCAGACGTGATGGCAGGCACCGGTAATCCCAGCTACTCAAGAGGCTGAGGCAGGAGAACTACTTGAAACCAGGAAGCGGAGGTTGCACTGAGCCGAGATCGTGCCACTACACACTCCAGCCTGGGTAACAAGAGTGAAACTCTGTCTCAAAAAAAAAAAAAAATCTCTAAACTAGCACTTTAAAAAATCATGGCTGGGTGCAGCACTTTGGGAGGCCTAGGTGGGAGGCTTGCTTGAGCGAGTGCAGGAGTTCCAGACCAGCCTGGGCAACATAGGGAGATCTGCTTCTACAAAATTTTTTTTTTTTTGAGACAGAGTCTCACTCTGTCACCCAGGCTGGAGTGTAGTAGCACGATCTTGTCTCACTACAACCTCTGCCTCCCAGGTTCAGGCGATTCTCCTGCCTTAGCCTCCTGAGTAGCTGGGACTACAGGTACGCGCCACTGCCACCTGGCTAATTTTTGTATTTTTTAATAGAGGCAGGGTTTCACCATATTGGCCAGGCTGGTCTGGAACTCCCGGCCTCAAGCAATCTGCCTGCCTTGGCCTCCCAAAGTGCTGGGATTACAGGTGTGAGCCATAGCACCTGTTCTCTACAAAAAAAAAACTTAAAAAAATTAGCTGGGTGACAGATTGACACCGTCATAAAAACAAAAAAACGATTAAAATATACATAATATGGGAGGCTGAGGCAGGTGGATCATCTGAACCCAGGAATTCGAGACCAGCCTGGGCGACATGGAGAAACCCTGTCTCTACAAAAAGTAGCTGGGCATGGTAGGACGCTTCTAATCCCAGCTACTTGTGCACTGCTGTTGGGAGTGTATATAAAGTGGTACAGCTGCCATGGAACTTGGTACACCAGCCTGGCCAACATGGTGAAACCCCATCTCTACTAAAAATACAAAAATTAGGCAGCTGTGGTGGCGCATGCCTGTAATCCCAGCTACTCGGGAGGCTGAGGTGGGAGGATTGCTTGTGCATGAGCCTGGGAAGTCTCACAGAGCCTGAGAGGCTACTGGGAGCCAAGATCACGCCACTGCACTCCAGCATGGGTGACAGAGTGAGACCCTGTCTCAAAAAAAAAAAAAAAGAAAGAAAAATTTTGTTTTTGAGGAACTGCCATACTTTTTTCCATGGCAGCTATACCACTTTGTATATACATTCCCAACAGCAATGCACAACGATTCCAACGTTTCCACAGCACAATTCTTGCCAACACTTGTCATATTCTGTTTTGTTTTTAATAATAGCTACTTGAGGCCGGTTGTGGTGGCTCACACCTGTAATCCCAGCACTTTGGGAGGCCGAGGCGGGTGGATCACAAAGTCAGGAGTTCGAGACCAGCGTGGCCAAGATGGTGAAACCCCGTCTCTACTAAAAATACAAAAATTAGCTGGGGGTGGAGGCGGGCACCTGTAATCCCAGCTACTTGGGAGGCTGAGGCAGGAGAATTGCTTGAACCCAGGAGGCAGAGGTTGCAGTGAGCCAAGATTGCGCCACTGCACTCTAGCCTGGGCAACAGAGCAAGACTCCATCTCAAAAAAACAAACAAAAAACAAGTAGCTACTCAAATGCATGTCTAAACTACCACTTTGAAAATGAAGAGAGCAGCCAGGCACGGTGGCTCACGCCTGTAATCTCAGCATTTTGGGAGGCCGTGGCAAGTGGATCATTTGAAGTTAGGAGTTCGAGACCAGCCTGGCCAACATGGCGAAACCCGTGTCTACTAAAAATACAAAAATTAGTCGAGTGTGTTGGTGCACGACTATAACCCCAGCTACTTGGAAGGCCGAGGCACGAGAATCGCTTGAACCCAGGAGGCGGAGGTTGCAGTGACCCGAGATTGCGCAACTGCACTCAGGCCTGGGCGACAGAGGAAGACGGTCTCAAAAGAACAAACAAAAAAAACCGTTCCCCCCCAAAAAAAACAACTAGCACTTTACAAATGAAAGAGAATATAATTAAAGAATAAGAATGCATCACACATGGTAAGAGCAAGCATTGTTAATGAAACTAGTTTCAATTTTGGGTGTGTGTCTGCATCAGGATGTGAAATGTGTTTCTTACTCTTGGCCACAAAGTTTGAAAAACCCTGCTAAAGGATGTGACGCTCTAAATTATCTACATGGCCATCAAATGGAATTTCCCATCCTACCTCCAGGCTTTTGTATATTCTGGTCCCCTACTTGGGATACTCTTCTCCCCTCTTCCCTGGCAATTTCTCAATCCATGGATCTTTGTTTAATGCCACCTCCTCTGAGAAGTCCTCCCAGGCTGTCCTCCACTTTGCCTTCACAGCATTTGCCACAGATTATAATGAGTATATATCTGTCTCTATGAATTCGATTACTCTAGGTAGTCAAATTTACCAGAGATTGTAATTAGTATATATGTACAGTTGTATGTTAAATGTCTTTTAGCAGGGCATGGTGGCTCACATCTGTACTCCTAGCATTTTGGGAGGCCAAGGCAGGTGGATCACTTGAGGTCAAGAGTCTGAGACCAGCCTGGCCAACATGGTGAAACCCCATCTCTACTAAAAATACAAAAAGTAGGCAGGTGTGGTGGCACGTGCCTGTAATCCCAGGTACTCGGGAGGCTGAGGCGGGAGAATCACTTCAACCTGGAAAGCAGAAGTCTCAGTGAGTCCAGATCACACCACTGCACTCCAGCCTGGGGGACAAGAGCAAAACTCCATCTCAGAAAAAAAAAAGTCTTTTGCTAGACTGTGAACTCAGATCATGAGAGGGCCCAGTGGGGTAGTTAAGATTGTGGGGTCTGGGTGTGGTGCCAGTGATCTCAGCATTTTGTGAGGCCAGAGTGGGAAAATCACTTGGGCACAGGAGTTCAAGACCAGCCTGGGCAACATAGTATGTCCCTGTCTCAACAAAAAATACAAAAGGTTAGCCGGGCGTGGTGGTATCTGTCTGTAGTCCCAGCTACAGAGGAGGCTAAGTGGGAGGATTATTTGAGCCCAGAAGTTCAAGGTTGCAGTGAGCTAGAATTGTACCACTGTACTCCATCCTGGGCCACAGAACAAGACCCTATCTCTTTTTTTTTTTGAGACGGAGTCTCGCTCTGTCACCCAAGCTGGAGTGCACTGGCCAGATCTCAGCTCACTGCAAGCTCCGCCTCCTGGGTTCACGCCATTCTCCTGCCTCAGCCTCCCGAGTAGCTGGGACTACAGGCGCCCGCCACCTCACCCGGCTAGTTTTTTGTATTTTTTAGTAGAGACGGGGTTTCACCGTGTTAGCCAGGATGGTCTCGATCTCCTGACCTTGTGATCCGCCCGCCTCGGCCTCCCAAAGTGCTGGGATTACAAGCTTGAGCCACCGCGCCCGGCCAAGACCCTATCTCTTAAAAAAACAACCAAAAAAAGTGGATTCTGGGCCAGAAGGCACAGGTTAAAATTCCCACTCTGCCACTTCCCAGTTGCACGACCTAGCGCAAGTGAATTAGCTTCTCGGAGCCTTAGTTCCTCTGATAAAATGGGAGAAATAATGGCACCTACTTCATAGAGTTGTTGTGAAAATTAAACGAGGTTAAAGTGAATAAAACACTTCAAACAGGCTGGTAGGGGAGTCCAAGAGAGGAATGGGAAGACGTGAGGACCCCACTATCCTTAGCACCTCAACACAGAGATATCGTGAACTCGGTCCTAATTCCCTTTTATAAGTGCTAGCAATTTTATTATTATTCACCACATAATTCAACATGCCAGTTGCACCTTAAGTATCAGGTTAATAGAACCATCCACTAATGGATTCATTCATTCATTAAGTAACTATTTAACTGCCTGCTATGTGTGGCGGAGGTGCAGAACTCTCCCTACCTCACTCTCCAAAGGCAAGAGCTCCATCACACCCCAGCCCTGACCCCGTCCGATTCACACTTGGCTCCCCATTTTCCTTTGCGGTCTTAGGGAAAGGCTGCCATGAAGTTGGAGCACGGAGGGCAATGTCACATCGCAAGTTCCTAGACGACAGTAGGTACCCAGTGAGCAGTATGAAACAAGCGCATAATGCGTGTCTAGGACACAGTAGGCATTCTTGGCACATAGTAAGGCCTCAGCACTCACTGGACAACTGGCACATAAGTGGGTGCCATGCACAAGACGTTGGCTAACTTGGGAAGGAACTAAAATTCCTATAATAGGTTCGCCCCCTGCCGGAGGGCATCTTGCAGACCCAATTCTTCCGCAAAACAAACAAGCTGTTCAGGCCGGCCGGCGCAGGCACACTCACGATAGCGGGCAGGTCAGCCGAGCGCAGCTCCCCCTTGCGGAGCTCCAGGGCGCGTGCGGCTTCTTCGGGGCATGCGCAGAACCACTCTATGGCCAGCTGAGGGAGTGCACTGTAGCCCTCGCGCGCATGCTCATACAGGAGGTTCCGGTTTCGTTTCTCTGTAGCAAAACTTCTCCTTGGACTGTTGTTGGCGATCCAGCCTCCATAGGGCCGGAGACCCCGACGAGTCAGCAAAGGCCACAAGCGCCGCGCCATGGACGCAGCCATCTTGGACCGGGGACAAGGCGGCACTTCGTCCCGCCCACCCTGCGTTTAGGCCAATTGCAAAGCAGCGATCCTGATCTGACGAGCCAATCAGATCCTGAGGGAAGGTCGCCCCGAGATAGAGTAGGTAGTCGCCCAATCGTCGTCTGTGTCCCGCCTCTTCAGTGACGCGAAGGCAGAACCAGCCAATCCCTGCACGGATAGCGCCCGGAAGAGGCTAGAGGCAGGATTCATCGTGTCCGCGACCTTACCGCTAGGGCCCGTGAGGTTGGTGGAATCCTGGGGTCCTCCAAATCTACCAGGCCCTCTCCCCAGTTTCCCACTTCTTCCTGTGTGCAAGCGAGAGTGGCTGGGTCCTCGGGAGCCCACTCAGAGCGAGGCTAAATTTACGGAGGCACTTTCTATTAGCACCATGAAGGCCTTTGGTTAGACCTATAGAGGTATTTCCTTTGATTTAACCCAGAAGGTCCTGAGAGCGGATCGGCCAGCATTTGCAGATCGGCCACTTTTCCCTCCTTTCTGAGCCTTTTATCCCTACCACAGGGGCGGCCCAGGAGGCAGGATGTCCTGGTCTGGCCTTCTCCGTGGCCTCAACACGTCCCTAACTTGTGGTAAGTGGGGGACTCGGGCTTCAGGAACGAGGCTAGAGGAGGAGGGTTATTCGCTCTGGGACTTTTGTGCCTCCGTCGGAGCCCCGAGGGAAACGGGGGTGGAAAAACACGGTGGGGTTTTAGCGGAGCTCGGGCTGCTAGAGGTGGGAAGCAGCTGCATGGAGGGCTACTGCGTGTCAAGCGGAGTTTCGGTCAGTTTTATTATTTATTTATTTAAGATCTCCCTCTGTTGCCCAGGCTAGAGTGCAGCGGTGTAATCACAACTTACTGCAGTCTCGACCTCCTGGGCTCAAGTGATCCTCTTGCCTCAGTCTCCCAAGTAGCCGGGACCACAGGCCTGCAGAACCACAACCAGCTAACTTTTTGGTATTTTTTGTAGAGACGGAGGTCTCCCTGTGTCGCCCAGTCTGGCCTTAACTCCTGAGCCCAAGTGATCCCTCCACAGCCTCCCAAAGTGCTAGGATTACATGCATGAGCCACTGAGCCTATTATTTTAAACAGCATTAAAAGTAATGCTTCCTGGTCGGGCGTGGTGGGTCACCCCTGTAATCCCAGCACTTTGGGAGGCCGAGGTCAGGAGTTCGAGGCCAGCCTGACCAACACAGTGAAACCCCGTTTCTACTAAAAATACAAAAATTAGCCGAGCGTGGTGGCGGGTGCCTACAGTCCCAGCTACTCAGGAGACTGAGACAGAAGAATTGCTTGAAACCAGGGGGCAGAGGTTGCAGTGAGCTGAGATGAGTCACTGCTCTCCAGCCATGGGCAACAGAGCGAGACTTCGTCTCAAAAAAAAAAAAAAAAAAAAAAAAGAATGCTTCCTTGAATAATAAAGAAGAGTTACTTTTGTCTGTAAATAAACTAGACATGAACAAATGCATCCTTGTAAAGTGCTTGAAACAATGCCTAAGACACCAAAATTGAGTTGATACTACACTAAGATCTGCTCTCTGCCTTACTAACCGCTTTCGGCCCTTTCCAGGCCCAGCTCTGGTTCCCCGGCTCTGGGCCACCTGCTCCATGGCTACCTTGAACCAGATGCACCGCCTGGGGCCTCCCAAGCGGCCGCCTCGGAAGCTGGGCCCCACGGAAGGCCGGCCGCAGCTGAAGGGTGTGGTCCTGTCCACGTTCACCCGCAAGCCCAAGAAGCCCAACTCGGCCAATCGCAAGTGTTGTCGAGTGCGGCTCAGCACGGGCCGCGAGGTTGTCTGCTTCATCCCCGGGGAGGGTCACACTCTGCAGGAACACCACATTGTCCTTGTGCAGGGCGGCCGCACCCAGGACCTGCGGGCGTCAAGCTCACCGTTGTGCGTGGCAAGTACGACTGTGGCCACGTGCAGAAGAAGAAGTGACAGCTGGGGCCACGGTGGGCTGGGCACCCTGCAGAACATGAACCTTCCGCTCCGGGCTACCACAGGGTCCTCTGATGCTGGCCTTGCGCCTCTAGAGGCAACCACTCATGGATCCAAGTTCTGGCTCTGCCTCTTCCATCAGGACCATGTTAAGCTATAGGAGGTGTGGGGGTACAAAGGGTGCCCTTCTGTAAACACCCTGGCTCCTGTGTTTAGAGGGGTGGGGATGAAGGACCTTTTCTGCTGGGATGAGACATGTACTGCCCTCTGCTGGGAAGGGGTTTAATAAACATCCTGGCCTTGCGATGTGAACCCTTGTGGAGTATTTGCCCTCCTTGTGGCTGTGGCAATGGACATCTCTGAGCTTCAGTTTCCTCCTCCAGAAAATAATAGCTCCATTGGTGGTATCTCCTTTATTTGGCTTGTTGAAGATTAAATTCGATGCTCTATGTGCATAACACGCACGGAGGGCTATTGTTTATTTTTATTTTTTTTAGACAAAGTCTTGCTCTGTTGCCCAGACTGGAGTGCAGTGGCACGGTCTCAGCTCACTGCAACCTCTGCCCTCGGGTTCAAGTGATTCTATGCCTCAGCCTCCTGATAGCGGGATTACAGGTGACCATCACTACGCCTGGCTAATTTTGTATTTTTAGTAGAGACAGGGTTTCAACCATGTTGGCCAGGCTGGTCTCAAATCCTGAGCTCAGGTGATCTGCCCACCTTGGCCTCCCAAA